>NC_061839.1:12447790-12462790 GCF_019202785.1 Penaeus chinensis
CAGTGTGACACCGAATAGTATCTCTGACGCTTTATAGGCGAAGGCAATAGTTACATTTTTATCATAAATTTCCTCTTATTATTTTTTCCTTCCTCCCCCCCCCCCCCCATTCCCCATCTCTTCCTTTCTTTTCCTTTACTCTCTGACTCGCTTCCTCTGTCATCCTTCTCTTTCCCTCCCACTACCATTGCCCTCTTTCCTCCCGTGCGTCTCTCGAATCGCCCCGAGCCACTCTGCGACGCGTGTCTGGTTCCAGAGTGTGGCGGGGCATTATAACGACAAAAGGGCGACGGTGAGGCTGACGTCGCTGCACGGCTGGGTGGACTACGAGGTGCGCGTGAGACTCCGCTCGGGGGCACGACCGCCGCCCGACGCCGACGACGATGACGACGACGACCCATGGTGGAGATCTGTGGTTTCCGAGGCCGTCACGTCGCAAGGAGGTAACTGAGTTTCAGCAACACTTTAACAGGGCGACATTTACACACACACACACACACACACACACACATATATATATATATATATATATATATATATATATATATATATGGTAGAAAAACACACAATGTAAAACTAGATTTATTGAAAGTGAGAGTTTCGGAATCCACCTGGATTCCATCCTCAGGTCTGAGGATGGAATCCAGGTGGATATGTATATATATATATATATATATATATATATATATATATATATGTATATATATATATGTACATATATATATACACATATATATACATATATATACATATATATATTTATATATATACACATATATATAAACATATGTACATTTATATATTTATATATATATATATATACATATATAATATATATATATATATATATATATATATATATATTATATATATCATATATATATATGTACGTATATATATATATATATATATATATATATATATATATATATATATATATTATATATGTATATATATATATAAATATATAAATGTACATATGTTTATATATATGTGTATATATATATATATAAATATATATATGTATATATATATGTATATATATGTGTATATATATATGTACATATATATATATATATATATATATATATATATATATATATATATATATATATATCCACCTGGATTCCATCCTCAGACCTGAGGATGGAATCCAGGTGGATTCCGAAACTCTCACTATATATATGTGTGTGTGTGTGTGTGTGTGTGTGTGTGTGTGTGTGTGTGTGTGTGTGTGTGTGTGTGTGTGTGTGTGTGTGTGTGTGTGTGAGTGTGTGTGTGTGTGTGTGTGTGTGTGTGTGTGTGTGTGTGTGTGTGTGTGTGTGTGTGTGTGTGAGTGTGTGTGTGTGCGTGTGTGTGTGTTGTTTTTTATGTAAAAACTGAAAAAGAGATATATATTTTTTATATATAAAAACTAAGAAATATGCCCTGCTAGTAACAGATCTCCCAGTATCATATTATCGGATCAACAATATTATATATTCAACATCGTTCTTCTTGACACCCACAGCGCCCGAGGTTGCCCCAGCCGTGGGCGTGGGGACCTTCGAGGTTGAGAGCGACGCCGACTCCGGGCGGCGGGCGGTCGCGCTGCAGTGGCGCCCCGTGCCCCCGCTGCTGCACAATGGACCCGGCCTGGAGTACCGCGTCCTGGTCAGGGACCAAACGTAAGGCGCGGGGCAGTTGCGTAGCGTGCTTGCGAGAGGAACAGGGGGTTCGCCTTCATGCTGTGGAGTGGCTGGCTTAGAGTAGCACTCGCTGCTTTAAAGTGTGTTGCAAAGAGTAAAGACTCGATATACTGTTGATATGGTAAATGTTTATGAATATAGGGAGTATTCTTTCTTATCGCATCTCTGTCTCTCGCTATCTATCTATCTATCTCTATCGGTTTCTCTCATTCTCTTTCTTTCTCTCTCTCTCTCTCTCTCTCTCTCTCTCTCTCTCTCTCTCTCTCTCTCTCACTCTGTCTCTCTCTCCCTCTCCCTCTCCCTCTCTCTCTCTCTCTCTCTCTCTCTCTCTCTCTCCCTCTCTCTCTCTCTCTCTCTCTCTCTCTCTCTCTCTCTCTCTCTCTCTCACTCTCTCTCTCTCTCTCTCTCTCTCTCTCTCTCTCTCTCTCTCTCTCTTTATCTATATATCTATCTCTTTCCAAGAAGATTAACAAACTACCCTTCCATGTCGTTTCAGAAACAAGACGGTGAAAAAACTCACAGAAACCGGAACATTTGTCAAAATTGAAGACCTCGACAAAGATTCAAGTTACAGGTGGGTTTTAAGCTCCCCCCCCCCCCCAAGAAAAAACGGTGAAATGGTAAATAAATAGATGATTTGAAGAATATAGAAAATTGAAGCATATACCCCAGTCAATTTAGAGACGCCCGGAAGGATAAAAGATATTTGTAAGAACATTTTAACTGCTTCAAAAAAACAAAGGTGATATTGGATAAATTAATTGGATTTTCGCAGCAGGTTTGAATTAATATTTGTTATCTTAAGAAACGATGTTTTATTTCAGGAGATAAAACTAATTAACGAGGAAATTATCGAAACACATATGATGACTTATTAATTAGACGTGCAAAGGGAATTATATATCACCAGAATTGCAGAAATGAATCCTTATAAAACTAAAACCCGAGATGACAATGATAAAATTCAAACTCAAATTAATTCATGAAAAGAGAATGAGAAAAAAAAAAAAACACTAACATATACGCAAAAGATATATACACAATAAATGTATACGCAATATATATATATATATATATATATATATATATATATATATATAATTAAACAATAATACATACGCAAAGACAATGAAACACAACCACAACATAAACGGAATAAGAACACGTTTATATTGTGGCAGTGCTCAATTTCCTCAGTAACTCATCTTCCTAAAACATACAGCAGTTTTGTTTGGGGAGGAATATTAACAACTGGAACTAGTTTTAGCGCACAAACGAATACTAAGGGAAAGACTAAGATTGAGAAAGCAAATTCACACTAATGATATCTACATAGGACTTCAAGTATCAAATCTGAATGACTGCATCATCTATGTGTGTGTGTGTGTGAAGATACGTATGTGTTAAACACGTAAGATTATGTAGATTATTTAGAATATAACATTTGATACATAGAATAATATAAGTATGTGTGTGTTCTCAGCTTTATTTTCTTTACTGCCTGATCTTTCTCTTTAATTCTACATCCATATCAACGCATGATTCATTCTGAATCCTACAAGAGCATCTTCCTCCGCAGAATGGAAATCACCGCCGAGAACCGCGCCGGCGTCGGCCTCGAGACGGTGGCGGTGCGCATTCCCGCCGCCCCGCCTCCCGCCCCGCTCCTGCCGGCAGTCGTCTACCACGCAGGGACTCGCCACTACGAACTCAGGTAGTTCAGAGGGTATTGCGTCTGTCCGAATTGAGGACTGATATATATTGTTTCTCTCTTCAGCACATGCAAAGGACGTTTTCAAGAACTTTACTTGTTTCCATTAATAATCATATCAGCTATATATTTTTATATTCGTTACATCGTATATTATCTACTGAATCATCATAATCTAATGTTTGTCCCACCAGTACGTACAACACTTTCAGAACAACACACGAACATTTTTCTTTCTGTAAGGATAAAGATAAGTCAGATATGCATAACAAAGCCTCGCCCGGGCTATGCCCATGAGGGGAGCCCGGTCTGTGACTACGAATGCCGACTTGTAAACGTGTGTCAGCTGGTGCTGACTCGTCTGAGCTTAGTCCTTACCTGCCGTGGTGCCCAGCCACAGCATTAACTTCCAAGCGGCTATTGCAACTTCTCGCGCCTGAGCGGGGCGCGAACCGCCGACCCCGCGGATGAGAAGCAGATGGGTTACCACTATACAATCCCGGAGGCTTTTCCTTCAGTGACTTACCCGACCGATATTGCTCTTCAGGTGGCCGGCGAAGGAGAACCTCACCTACACGGCCTACGTCTGCACGGACGGCCTGTCCTTCCTCTCGCCCTGCTCGGTAAGAACTGCGAGTTTAGATCCGCCTTTCGTCTTCATTCCATTCTTCGCGCCAGTGTGTCGTTTTGCTCGTCAGTGAGATCTCAGTACGGCAGTTGGCTTTGGGCTTCACGATTTTTACAGAATAAACCCCTTTTCTACAGTTTGGTTTTATGATGTTGTTATACTCTGTTATCCAGCATCGTTCGAATTGGTTGGGTGTTTCAGCATAGCTTAGTCTAATAACTCGCGAGATTCAGTTAAGTTAAATAATAGGAAAGCATAGTGTTAAGAGTGTTAATTTTCTTTGACTTTCGAAAAATTGGTGTTTTGCATAGCAAAACGGTTTGTATTTTTTATCAATTGTATCTATACACTCTCAGGACGCAAACAATGTGAAGTGGGATAGATTGTTCATGTGAAAATTCCCTGTGCTCTACAGAGCAACTTGTACTGGAAGAACTTGGGCTCAGCATCAGCGGCGAACCTCACTTTGGGGGAACTGAACATGACTGACTCCGTGACTCCTGACGAGGTTCGCTTCGCGCTGTCAGCAGAGACCTTCGCCGAGGACTCCAGCGGCATGGCCTGGGACAGCTGCGTTCATCCCCAGCAGTATAACACGCAACATTCTGCGCCCGAAATCATCACGGACTAGTGAGCACTAATTGTTGTTTATGTTGAATTGTTTGTTTATGTGTTGTTCTTGTGCTGTGCTTTAAAGTGCTCTCCATATACATAGTATGGGTTTAATAACATTTCTCTCAACAGTCACCTCATCAAAACTAGTTATCTGATGAATAACTGTCAGACACACAAAAGAAACAAGCTTTATTTAGAAGCCCGAAAATTCCGGTTATATTCTAATCTCGTCTTGCAGTGTTTATAATCTTAATTAATCATTGCATACCTTTTAGTGTGCGTTACGGTGTTTGTAAACACTGTCAGGCGCCATTAAGCTACCTTCTCTGAGATGCATCTTTTCGCATTTAATGTTGAAATTATTCTTTTTCCACTTGATTTCCATATGGTAGAGATAGCAGTATATTCACCTTTACCTGCACACAAACACGGACACAGTGCAGAGATAGATGACCTAACGTCCTTAACTGCTCTCTTCAGCGACAGCACGACGAACAGCGTGAGTCTGCGCTGGAGTGCGAACTGCGCTGCTCGAGGGGGGGTGATCGAGGAGGTGCAGGCGATCTGGTGCGAAGGCCACGGCAGCTGCGATGACGCTGGCAACGGTAGGAATGCTCACGGGCTTAAGTGTAGTAACAGACTAAAGCAGAACTAGTATTCGATTGCAATTCAGGAGCCTCATGATTTCTGCATTTCGCATCTCAATCCCCAGCTGACACATGCTGCTGATCGCCCTTTCCCTCTCTCTCCCTCTTTTAACCCTCATCCCACTTCGGCCTTCTTGCCTCGCGAAGAAACCCCCATGAAGAACGAGAGCGACGTGTTTTCGGGCGTCGTGGTGCTGGAGGGCCTTCGCGAGGGCTCGGAGTACGCGGCGAACCTCAGACTCAGGTACCGAGGCGGCCTCTCGGGATGGTCCTCCCCGCTGCTGTTCTCGACGAAGTCTTTAGGTAGGGACACGGAGGAGTTCTACGGGATGACTGCATCGGTTTTGTAGAAAGCCTTGATTAAATTTCCTACAGAAAATCACCTGCCTGTGTTATCAAATATGTATCATTATTGTCGCCTATTCTCTCTCTTAGCTCTCCCGACGTGGCTCATCGTCATCATCGTCATTGTGGCTATTGCGGTCACTGTTGTGGTCCTCGTCGCCGGCGTCTACAGCCGGAGGTTCGTGTTGCCGACTTAACGCATTGTCGCTTCGTTATATAGTTTCCTTACTGTACCGAGAGTAAAGAGACCCTTGACAAATGGCTAGAGAAATATTGAGATTTAAAGACATTTAAGCTGAAATAAACACAAATCAATCACATTAGAATCCAAAACTTTCAGACCGTTTAGCGTAATGTTTACATATAGGCGACAGATGCGACAGTGCTTGCCATCATCACCACGTACTCGAAGGCAGTGAATGAAAATGCTCGTTTGATAAGCCAGGAATAAAAGGCGTTGCCTTACCACCCAAAAACAACCGCCTTCCTATTTCGTATCGGTTTAAGACCTGTGTTGTCGTCTTGTTTATTGTTGTATCCCAGAGACACTATTTCAATGAACTACACTTTCCTGCATAGATTTATTATCTCTTCTGATCCTAATGCTTCGGTTACGGGGCCATATAGAGGAATGCGGGACGGGGAGGGAAGTGGATACGGGCGCTGATTTTGGGCTTATTTTAGGCGTGTGTGATCGGTGCCCCATCGTATGAATTCCCTGTTAATTTTCCTTTTCGTAAATCTAGATTCTTTTATACATTCTAAAAAATCTATCAGATATATACTTCGCATTCTGAGTAAGTAGTGTCTATAGAGTCTGATGCTAACTCACGAAAGTGTTCTTCGCCGACAGGAAGATCAAAGTGATTGCCCAGGATGCGCAGCGGCAGATCATCCTTCCCGAAGGTCTCGGCGACAGCAGCGCCTTCCAAGACCCGAGACGCCAGGTGAGTCACGACGTCAAGAAGTAGATACACGTATGGGTTTACATGCACACACGTGTGTGTGTGTGTGTGTGTGTGTGTGTGTGTGTGTGTGTGTGTGTGTGTGTGTGTGTGTGTGTGTGTGTATAAATAAATAAATGAATAAATAGATAAATATATATATACACACACACACACACACACACACACACACACACACACACTCACCCACACACCCACACACACACACACACATACATACATATGTACATATATATAATTACTTACATGCTTACACACGCACGCACGCACACACACACACACACACACACACACACACACACACACACACACACACACACACACACATATATCGAAGGCTACCATCAGTCGATGTTGACTATGACGTGACATTATTGTCTCAACCCACTCCCGTATAGGTAGACGCTGGTGCCGTTCCTTTGGATCAATCAGCTGCGTGGAGAGGAGCCTTCTGCATGGGGAACAGCTTGCTAGCCACATTCTTTTCACAATAATGTCATAGTCGACATAGACTGATGGTGGCCTTCGATATATATGTATATACATACATATATATATATATATATATATATATATATATATATATATATATATATATATATTGTAGAAAAGGTATTGAATGAGAATGAATATGAATGAAAATGAATATTTCCACAATACAAGAGATGCATTTGACCGGTTTTGATGATATCTTCGTCAGAAATACATACATCAAAGGAATTACAGAGTATATATATATATATCGGACATGAGCTGACGAACCACCTATAATTGCTGCCGCGACCTTGGATAGTTTGAATCTACCCGACTCTGCGTTGATGATATTCTCCGTCGCGATGTAAGCAGCTTCCATAATTTTCCTTTTCTGCCTGTTCAGTCCTCCATGGACTATTTTTGCTTCCTTCCAATTGGGTAGATGTCTAGCTTCATCTATATGTACCACCATGGCGTTGGAAGTCCTATGGTGACGGCTGTCAGCTTGATGTTCGCTGATCCTGGTGCTGAAACCACGGCCTGTTTCACCAAAGTATGCTGTATCGCATCTGCTGCAGGGTATGCGATATACAGCACTGTTAGGGTTGCTTTCGGGATGCTTTTTGTCTCGTATCATGTCACGTATCTTTTTCCCGGATGTGCTGGCGATTCTCACTGTATTGCCGAAGTATCTGCTGATCGCCTGGGAAATGTTACACGGCGGTAGAAGAAGGTGCAGAGTTTGATCTTATGAGTTTACTCCCCGCCTTCTTTCTGAAGTTTAATAAGAAGCCTCTGGGATATTTATGTTTCACGAAGGAATTAATTATATAGGCAACCTCATCCTCAAGAAATTTAGGGCTGCAGATCCTCAGTGCTCTGAGAAAGAAGCCAATTACAACGCCAGATTTTGTTTTGTTGCTGTGGGCGGAGTAGTAATGGATATAATCATCTTTCTTTGTAGGCTTCATGTATACAGAGAAGCGTAGGCCGTCGTCTCCCCGATGGATCAGAGTGTCCAAGAAAGGTAATTTCTGATCCTCTTCCTCCACGGTGAACTGGATTTTCTCGTGGACGGAGTTAAGTCGCGTCAGTGTATGTTGTAAGCACGACCTTCTGGGGACAATGACGAGGACAACATCTAAGTATCGAAGCCAAGTTGAATGTCTGCCGATTATATCCTTATAATTATCCCTCTACAGCGTCTCCATGAACAGGCAGGCCATGGCTGCACTCAGGGGGGAGCTCATGGCAAGACCACTTATCTGCTGGTATTCTTCCCCAGCAAATTCGAAGTAGCCGAAGTCCACGCATAACTTCACCAGGCGAACGAAGTTATGTCTCGGCAGCGGAAGTTCTGCATTTGTCATGGAGCTGGTGACCCTCTCGACTGCTCGGACTGCTCCGTCTGTGGGTACATTGGTGAAGAGGGATTTTACATCAAAACTGGCAAGATTTTTTTTATTTTTACACCCGGAACTCTGAAGACGTCTGATGAGGTCCCCAGAGTTCTTCAGGTGGGAATCACTGGTGACCCCCATAGCGCCGGAGAGGGGTTTAGCCCAATACTTAGCCAAGCGATGGGGAACGCTGCCAATACCAGAGGTGATCAGTCTCATCGGTACGCCTGGCTTGTGTATCTTCGGGAGACCTCTAATGGACGGGTTGCGGGGAGCCTCTTCCAGCAGGTGAAGCAGCCCTTTACCTTCAGCTGAACGCAGGAATAAATCTCTCGCCTTCTTCTTGAATCTGGCAGCTTCCACCTTCCTTTCACTTTTCGTTACTTTCTGTAAACAGAAGCATCGGGAAGTAAATAGTTCATTTTAAGTACGTACACACTTTTGTCCATAGCAACAATACCCTCACCTTTATCAGTCTGGGTGATGACAATGGTCTCGTCGTCGCGAAGGCCTTTCAGCGCGGTGATATATTTGCGTGGGATCGCCGGGGGGCGTGAAGACGCATCAGCCATGCAGCAATCCCTTGGACGAACCCTTTGTCGACTTCACTATCGACCCAGCTGGCAAGAACGAGCAACCACGAGGAAGGATCGAGAACAGCGCATGTAAGAACGAGAACGAAATGTCCAACCAATCAGGTCCAGACAAAGATGGGTCACTACTTGAGGCAAATGGCGAGTAGGTGGCCGAGCGATATGGCGTGCATTAGCCATTAGCTCAATATGGCGCCTGCAAAGCAAAAGCTAAATTAAGCTCCACATGTCTCCTACTTGGGTTCTACATGTCTTCCACGCTAGTTCCAAAACAGTGTCCGGGCGGGAACCAAGATGACAATTATAGTTGATCATATCTGACCCTCAGAATGGCCATAGCTGTGACTCGCCGCAGGCGGCGACGCGCTAAAGCACTGCTTCCAGTTCATCGTATCATGTGTTCATTTACTTGTGTTGTACTTTTCCAACAATAAAGAGTCATGTATGTATGTGTTTGTATTGACATATGGATGTATGTATGTTGAGTAGGTACAAATATGCATGTATATCTTTCATATATGGTGACACAATCCAGATATTTTACTTTCTTTTCATAGGATGACGATATCCGAAGTCGAAATTCATTCACCACGGCCGTGATGAACAATCATGATTCCATCTATGACAACGTTCAGTACAGTGAGCCGTTGTCAGCCCACGTGTAAGTACTATATTTTCGATGTACAGTTGGAATAGATTGAATTACATAAACAGATATGAACACTTTTATATGTGATTAACACTAATTCTGTTGCTACATCACAGGATGTGCCTCGACAAGGAATACTTCCAGACACCTTTCTCTGGAGGTCGAGGTCTTGCCCAAAGCAACGTCGATAATGAAACCCCTCCTCTGATTTCTCAGCCTGGTGACGTCATGCCGGTGTTCCCCAGTGATGTCACTGGAGATAAAACTGGGAATGGTGAAAAGGGTTACGGAATCTTTTCAGAACCTGATTCAGGCACTGTTGGTATATCTGATTCCTCTATTACCTCCTGGGAAGCTAAGTCATCGCCGGGATATTCAGTCATCCTGTCTCAAAACTCTGAATTACACAGCAATAAGGCGGTCATTCCGTCTACCTCAATGAATGAAGTCAGAACCCCTTATTCAAGGGTTTACAGTTGTCCAGAAGAATTCGCGAATGTGAAGGCAGGCGAGAAATCTCTGGCAGGTCACGTAGCTTCTCCTTCAGCAGATTGTGGAATGCAAACCTCTAATAATCTGACACAGAATGGAGGAAGGCAAGTACAAAGAACACCTTCTACAGGATATACGGCTTTTCCACTAGAGGGCTCTGGAACTGATACCTCCAAAAATATAAGGGAGAATGTGGACAGGCATATACAAGAGACATCTGCAGCTCAGCCATCACCAGGATATGTAGCCATCCTGCCCCAGTTTTCTATCTTAAACAATGGCACGTCATCTACTCCATCAACCCCAACAAATGAAGTCATAGCTCCTTACTCAAGTGTTTACAGAAATCCAGAAGAATTCAAGAATATGGAGGGACACGAGAAATCTCTTCCAGGTTGTGCAGTTTCTCCGTCAACACGAGTAAACAAGGATACACAGGGATTAGTTTCTACAGGATTTGGAATGCAAACTTCTTGTGAATTGATAAAGAACGAGGGCGGGAATAAACATGACACATATTCGAAAGGTTATGTCCCTTTTCCACCAAACATTTTTGGAACGAAAACCTCCAACAAATTGAAAGAAGACGTGGGACAGAAAGTACAACGAATATCTTCTCCAGGCCAAGTAGCTTCTCCGCCAGCAGGCTTTGACAAACAAACCTTCCCTACGGATATACGTCACTACGATGCAGGTGCAGAGTCCAAGGCACAGAAAGAGCCAGTCACAAAAAAAGCGGAATCTGATGCGGAGACTACAGGGTACGTGATGATGGACTTCCCGTTTGCATCGAAAGACACACAGGACAACAAATACCAGAGTGGTGCCAACTCAGAGTCTCCGTCGAGTAACAAGGACAAGTTTGATGAAGCATCAGGCCCCCATCATTATGTATCAAGGATTGACGACAGATCAAAAATATCATCTGAAGAGAAAACCAAAACTTCAGGCGAAACTCCTTCAGTGGGATACGTGGCAATAGATTTTCCATTCACAAGATTTAGAAACGGACAAAATTCACTAAACCAAATACCAGATGATAACGGACACGTGGAGGGAACAGATGCAAGTGAGCCAGAAAAGGAAATTTCCCCTTGCTACCCATATGACACGAGTGACGCGTGTCCGCCTATTCCTGAAGACGAAATAAACGCCCTCTGCCACAAGATGTCGCCGCCGCCGCCCGACATCCCCGTGAACGTACCTCAGATGACAGTGCATCACGCGTCGACAGTAGTCACTGAACCTAACAGCTCCTTACCTACAGACGAGAACGTAGGCTCAGCAGCGTCCTCTGGGTACGTAAGATTGGATCACATATATTCTGGGAAGAATAGAGAGTTCTAAGGTAAAAATTGGGAAACTTTATGATGTGTAAAGTGTATAGTAAGCTCAGAACAGTGATAATTCACAAGGTTAAAAGCGAAAAAAAAAGGAAATCAACGAGTAAACAAAAGCCTTAGCCTGCAAATAACGTCGCATACCGATGGCCAACAGAAAAAATAGATATGCGATAGACAGTATGATACCTCGCCTTTTTTTTCCAATGCTGGTATTATGCATTTTGATTTTTAAGTGCAGTACAAGGAAACAGATGATGTTTGGATGTATTATACTTCTTTCATCAACTAGAAAGGCAAAAAAACAAACAAACGGACAATGAAACTGTATATTGGCGGCATTTCGGAAAATCGTAAAGTGTGGGGAATTTGTTAACAAACTGCATCAGGTCGAAGGGAAAAAGGCTATGGAATGTGCAGTTAATATGAATATCAAACACCCTTACTAACAAATTTACAAAGATAACGACTCGTAATTATTGTTATAATAATCCTCATTGTTATTGTTAACTATTTTATTGCTGTTTTCCTAGTAGTAAAAACATTAGCTTTAGTATAAGGATGAACATTTTCATCATTATTCAGACTTGGCTCTCTTTACTGTACTGATCATTAAATATATGACTTTTATTATAAAAGAGCAGATCACTTATTAATAACACCCAGAAACGCCTGAGCAGATAGCCAGGGTGGTAAATAAACGTATTTAACTTTCATAGTAGTATAGGGCACATACATTTTATCTTGCTATCATATTATCTTCTTCCCTGTTTTAGAACGTACACTCATGTTGTATCCTAAATCTGCAATGTGATATTGTAGTCATAACCATGTATCAACTGCATTAATGCTTGTCCACGCATGTGCAGTTGGTAAATAAAAACCCAAACAAAAGGTATAATGTTAGTAATAACGACATCAGCTGTTGTTGTTGCCATTAATATTAGTATATTATATTTTTGTGTTATCAATATTATCATAGTTGTTCATATGTTGATGCTGTTATCGTAATAGTAATGGTAGTCATGACAAATTATTATTATTATTATCATTATTATTATTATCATTATTATAATTATTATTATTATTGTTATTATTATTGCTATAATTATTATTATCATCATTATTATCATTATCATCATTATTATAATCCTCATTGTTACTTTCATTATTTTGTTACTATCAATATTATTATTATAATTATTGTTATTATTATCATTGTCATCATTATCATTATCATTTTCATTATTATTATCAATATCATTATCATAATATATATTATCATTATCATTATTGTTATTGTTATTATTATTATTATTATTATTATTATTATTATTATTATTATTATTGTTATTATTATTATGATTATCATTATTATCATTATTATTATTATTATTATTTCTATTATTGTTATTATCATTACTGTTATTACTGTCATTACCATTATTATTATCATCATCATTGTTAAAACTATTATTATTCTCATTACTATTGCTGTTATTGTTATTTTTCTTGTTGTTATTGTTGCTGCTGCTCCTGCTGTTATTGTTGTTGTTTTTGTTATTTTCATAATTCGTTTATCATTGCTTCATGATTAACATAACTTGTGATCTACATCATTACTTATATTGTTGTTAATGATGTTTGTGTTATTAATTAGTTAAAACAAAAAAAAGCGTTGCTGTGAAAGGCTTCACGACACTATCAAGAAAGCTTGATATGTTATGATAAAAGTGATAGCATTTATGTATATTTTTATTATTATTATCCCTTATATTTGTACCACCATTTCACTAAAGCTTGTTATATCTATAAAGGATTTAAGAATTACTATAATGATTTTTAACATTAGTATTACTGTTTTAGCAAAAGCTTCCTACATTATTTAAGCTCTGCGTCGGGAAATATAGCAAGAAGAGAAAAATTAATTTACATGTGTGTATGTACGTTTAGCTACTGTTGGTAGCACTGATGTATATCGTTTTCAACTGTGGACTTTAAAGCACGATTTTGCAAATAACCTTCAGTATGGAATTAATAGCTTTTGTTTGTTGATTTATGTATATTTTTTTTTTTCTAATCATGGGACACATCAAGAGATACATGAAACAGACATACAAATCGTGATTCGACTGGCCTTCTCTGACTCTAGGTCCTGACTACAGTTCGGAATTATCATCATCTTAGCCAGATGTAGGAGCGCTCTCTGGGGAAATAAGCGAGCATCCATGTCTGATGATCCATAGTCTATGACCATCCCAGATGTTTGTTATGCATTGTTATGCAATCATAATATAATAAAAAAAATACGTTCTGAAAACATCCCAGGCGCCAAACACTTAAGAGTAATGTTTGCAAAACGTGAGGCTTGGCGATCGGCCAGTCTGGTCAGTGGAACCCCGGCTTAAGTCCACGAAGGATATGACATCATCTATAGCATCTACGACGTATCAAAGCGTCGCAAGATAACCACGTGACCTTGAACGCGGCGGGAAACGTTACGACTTCGTGATTCTCCGAAAGTTGCGTCAGGCCGTCGACTGACGATTCCTTTTTCTCCTTAATGATGATAAGGATTTTTTTTTTACATGTTGAATCAATCATTTGTTTGTGTCCCTTTGCTTATCGCGTTCGACAACTGTATATAAGAGGTTTTATAAAATAATTTCCTGTTATCTTAAGGGTTCTGAGAAAGACTACGTAGTATGTTACAAACTTCGTAGTTTTTAGTGTTTATTCTTTTGAAGGAGGAAGGGGATAGGAACGCATTTAAAAAATCAGGAAATGAGAACTATAGTATAGTTTCGGACATGAACAGAAATACCATTTTTTGCTGGGCCGTTAGCTGTTCCAAGTGCTCCTTGCTTCTAAGTTAGGATACAGGAAGTATATATAGTTTATAATCTTATGTTTAAGTCTATTTAGTGTCTAGTAATTATTTTTTATTTCCTATTTTCAAGCAGTTGGTTTAACAAATAAAATACTGAATGCTGACACGTGTTTGTGTAATCCTAAAAGCTGTATTTTGGCAAAAAAAATTAAAATGGTAGCTGAATGACTGACAGTGTGTATCACTATCTATATAACTGATATTGTAAACCAATGATCAGGACCTCGGGGACGTTAGTGAGTGTAAGGTTCTGTAAGGGATTTATGAGATTTATATTATTACGGTGGGCTCCGACGGGGATACATGTGGGACTGATGCGGCGTTTGGGTGGTGTGGTTGATACCGGATGGATTCGTTTGTAGTAGCTAGGGGCGGGCGTGTTTGGATGTTGGGGATATTCATGATGCATCTTTGATTGGTGGGGGGGAGGAAAATGAGAGGAGAGGGAGCGTAGGAGTCGAGGGAGTGGAGTGAGTAGGAGTGAGTGGGTGAGAGAGAGAGAGAGAGGGAGAGAGGAGATGGGAAGAGAGAGAAGAGAGGAGGAGAGCCGAGAGAGACGAGAG
>NC_061839.1:12505290-12520290 GCF_019202785.1 Penaeus chinensis
GATGATGATGATGATGATGATGATGATGATGATGATGATGATGATGATGATGATGATGATGATGATGGTGGTGGTGATGGTGATGGTGATGATGATGATGGTGGTGATAGTGATGATGATGGTGACGGTGATGGTGGTGATAGTGATGATGATGATGATAAAACAATAGTAAGGATGATAATAACAACAATGATAATGATAACAACTAATGTAATTATTATGATCAATATCATTATTACCTATAGTAGCATTGTTATTGTTCCTATCATTATCATCAACATTGTAACCATTATCATATTTATTATCATTATCTAATATTACCATTCCTATTTCTCCTCCTCCTCCTCCCTTGCCCTCTCCTCTACACCCACCTTACCTGAGGATTAGTCTCCCTACCAGAGCCAAAAAGGTCAAGAGCACCACGGAGGCGCTGGCCAGCAGAACAACGATCAAAATCGGCATGGGTTCTGTTAAGTTTAATTTGCTAGTTTATGTTGTTTTTATTGAAATGTGATGCTGATAAACGGACGGATGAAAGTATGGATGAAACGAGTGTTATATGGCGAATCTTAGAGTAAAATCGAGGGTTAAATTATTAAAGGTCGATCCATGCTTGGATTTAACCAAAGTCGATAACGAGGGATTTATTATTTTTTAGTTATCAGTATTATTGTTTGTTTGTTTTTTTTATTCATTTTAATTATCATAATTGTTTATCTCAGTTATTTATAAAGACGAAAATGCCATCACATATTTCTTAACAGACCTTTATTCATACTATATGTCTTGGTAGACCAGTCCGAATAACCGCTTCGGTACAGGAGTCGAAGACAAATGGTATAGTTGGTGTTATACTTCAAATCGTGTTTCGGAATCTGTGTTTCGCTCGAAATGTGCGCTGAAAAAGACAGAAAAGAAGGAAATTCGAAGCACTCTGTGCATCGCATATGCACTGCCGTTAGCATGTTGATGTGTTACAGTGCAGGCAAGCGGGTCTATTTTGTACTGATCTCAGTGTGTGTGTGTGTGTGTGTGTGTGTGTGTGTGTGTGTGTGTGTGTGTGTGTGTGTGTGTGTGTGTGTGTGTGTGTGTGTGTGTGTGAGGTAGAAAAGGAAGCGATGTAGATGAACAAAGCCTTAGTAATTTCACATATATTCTACGAATTCCATGTGAACAAAAAAATACACACGTCATAGCATGTTTATGACAGCAAGTAAAACTTGTACCAGGAAAATGATGGTCGTGATATATAGAGCCATTATATACAATTTATAATTCATTAGTGGTGATTTCAGTGAAGCAACTTACTAATTAATTGCAAAAGATGCCTAAGAAAATATGCATGAAAATGTTAAGTAAAATCAATCAGCCTCATGAAACGGATTACAATTAGCAAAACAATATTTACAGTTGCAGTTGTGCTGCGTTGGGCCCCACGAAGCCTCGGCCTTCTCCACTATCCCTGTGCGGTTGATGCAGGACAGATTCCAGTTCAAAATTATGTTCTCGTCCGTATCAGTAATCCTTCAAACAAACAGAAACATTGAAATTTCAGCAGTTTGTAAGAGATTCATATTCGGACTGAGTTTGAGATATAGCCAGTGTTGCGAACAATAACTTGATTTACTCGATAATAGGTGGTTTTGGGTTGCTGTCGTAGTCCTGTGGGCGGGAGCACCTATCCCACGCCATGCCGCTGGATTCACGCGCTTCGTTTTCCGCCGACAGAGCGAAGCGCGGTTTCGATGCGCGTTGGGTGAGGTTCAGTTCTTGCTGGGTGACGTTCACGGCTGACGTGTTTCCTACATTTTTCCAATACAGAAACCCCTGTAGGAATATTTAATAAGATCACGTAACAATTCACTTCGAGGTAGTCTAAGGCAACGCTCAATGTTGCTTGATAAAAAGTACACATTGCTGTACACCTATCAGTAATCCAGTACAATACAAACGGAAAAGCTCTCTCTCAAATCACAACTGTTTGAAATATCAGAAATTCAGCAAGTTAATTTTCATTGTTATTACACTGCACCAACTCCGTACATCTAATGAGAAAGAAACAGTTCCACTAAATGCCTTTTACCTTGCAGTCTTCGTTGGAGCTGTCATTGATGCAAACATATACTGTGTAAGTGTAGTCATTTTCTCCGTCCCATCTGTGAAAGAATGTAGTGCTGCCGAGATACAGGTGTTTAACGATTTGAAAATATATATGATAATTAGTTTTGAATTGTCTTATAGAACAGTGATTCTTAACCTTTTTTTTTCTACCACGACCCCTTTAGGAATTTGCCACTCCCTCCCTTGCATCTAGGAATAATCTTCCCTCCCAAATTTTAAAGAAAGTATAAAATGTTCTTAGTCTTCTTTATAGAGTACGGCATAATCATATTATTATTTGACCATGCTGTCGTTAAGAGAATAACAAATATAATTACTGACTTATTAGTATCAATATTTTTACTGTTATTTTCATCATCATTATTATCATCAGCATTATCATTATCATTATTATCACTTTTACTAAGTAAAACTTTAATAGGCTCGTTACCTATCCTGTATCTCAAAAAATCTTATTATTTCGAGCATCTTTAAAAGTTTACTCAAATCCTATTTATCCTTAAAATATGACCAACCCTTTGACACATTCCATTCCACTCTGAAAGACTTTAACAACAAACGTAATGACATAAAATGTGAAATCCAGATTACCTTTGAAAACATCCACTGAATGATTCACTTAACTATGCATCTATTTTTTTAACTTTTTAAAATAACGATATCCGACCAGATATCAGCCACATGACTATAGTTTGGATAAGAAATAAATCAGTCGAGTATGGTCGATTAATCAATCCATTTACTCCCCGCAGCAAATCATTTGGTACAAAATAGCAGTCCAGTACCTTAGCTCATACTGCCCTGTGGTTCTGTGAAAGACGACCACAGACAAGGCGGGAGCGGGTGGTAAATCCTCACCGATGATTATTTGTGACGTTTCGTTACCTTTTCCTTCAGTATTCTCAGGCTGTATAGTCACCCTGGAAAATAGAAATATGTATATGTGTGTATATATATGTATAATTGTGTGTGTGTGTGTGTGTGTGTGTGCGTGTGCGTGTGCGTGTGCGTGTGCGTGTGCGTGTGCGTGTGTGTGTGTGTGTGTGTGTGTGTGTGTGTGTGTGTGTGTATGATGTAAATGTATAAGTGTTTGTGTGTCTATGTATAATGAATGTGTATATTTCTGCGTAAGTGTACGGGTATGTGTGTCTGTTTGTGTTTATGCCTACTTTTGTGTACAATATTCAGTGAAAGTGATCATTTTGATAAGCATTTCTCAATACATTGATACATTTTCTTATAATTACCTGTATGAACTTGTAGGTAGATCTGAGAAAGTTGCCACTGGCTCTGTTGTATTGACAATCTCGCTGGAATATACAATAATAATAATACTCTCTGATGACCATTCCGTTTTACACGAAAGAAGAAGCCAGAAAGGAGTACTTTTAATCACAGCTGGCGAATATTAGCACCAGCCACAACCACAGAGCTAAACTCAACCAATCAGAAGTAACATAATTTACCTTACCTTTGGAAAATTCTTCATGATACGATAAGAATAATATGCCATAATTACTAAAAGATTTTCCATTACATTACATTACAATCATTAACAGGATTAGTATTCATTTTTGGAAATAAAACTTTCTTCATTATAATTTCAAATAACATGTATATGCCATGGTCAAATTATACAGTTTTGTCAAATACAACTGCAAACTCCGTATTCACCTGTAATTCGAGCACATCACCACATACCGCAAACCAGGGCCGTTGTGCAGCAGGCGGGGCAGAGGGCGCCACATCACCGTCAGATCCATGCGTGTTAAGTCTTCGCTCCGGTTCACCCGAAACGTCCCGATGCCCACCTCTGGGGCTGTCCACGGCGCTGTGGCAAGAAGTAGCAGTGTCTGGGTGTGGTATTGTGCATTACTGTTGTGCTGGTATCATGAGGTAATGCTGTTATGGCTGTTTATGTATGGTCGTTACTGTTTGGTATGCTATTGTATGCCCTTGTTGTATTGTACTTAAGGATCGCTATAATCTTTTAGTGTAGGGAAAGACTCTTCTGTGAACCATGGTACTACTGCTTTTCCTGTAAACCTTCGTGCTACTGCTTTTCTTATATGTTTCTAATATACATCGAAGTGCACAAAGAAAAACAAAAATTATACTTAACCGCTCATTGTGTTAGAAGTTACCTGTTGGCTTTACTTCGACTTTCCCGATGACGGCGTCGGACGACCAGCCATCATCCCAGTGGTCGTCCGTCGTGGCGTTCCTTCGTCCGGAGCGGAGTCTCAGCTTCATATCGTAAGTAAGCCATGGGTATGGTATATGAGTTATCACTTGCCAGGTGCTGCTGTTACTGTATTTCCCCATTGTAGGCTGTGTGAATATTTGGAGAGATTTTAAGAGGTAACTGAACACGCTTAGACACACACTCGTTTGTCGCGAAAGCTCTTGTACAGAAATTGAACATGGCTGAAGTTTTTTTTAGATCCATATTAATACACGCTTTTACGATTACAATGTACTGCCTGAAGAAAAATACAAAATTGGAAGTTAGTAGTGTTATCACAAACAATCAGCACGGCAACAAAATAATGCATGAAGATGAATAACGATACTTTTCACGAACAAGATGCCATACCACGGTAGAAACAGGAGGGTTAAGAGAGTATATATCTAAACGGTAGAAGAGCCCCGGGGGAAAGTCCATTAGTGGAGAAGGGGACGTCCAAGTTACTGAGATCTTTATGGGAGACATTTCTTCGGCCACCAAGTCTTCGGCAGGATTTGGTAACACTGAAATTAGAAGAATGAAAGGAATAGGTATATCTCCCAAGTGACACTATCAAAGTTGTTACCAAATTTCTGTCGGCTCTTTTAGCGATTTTTAGCCTAGCAAATATATGGGTGAAGCAGCTTGCTGAAAGAATACAGAAAACTTACTTGAAGCCCAGTTGTCAATGATATGGGGGAAGTTCGCGGCTCCAAGAACGTTCTCGGTCATGAAGATCAAAAGAGGGTAGGGGTCCTCTGGCCTGTACCCAATGTCGGTCGTGGCAACGCACTGGTCGTCGCCATTGTTGCAATGCCTGGCGAGGTTTGTAAGCGTGGGCAATAACGCGTGCAATAATCCCTTAAGGGAGGACCGGGTACAGCTCCCCGCGCAAAGTGGTATTGTATACTAAAGCTTCTTGTGATTTATCATCTTATTGGACTTTACATTATAATCACCTCTGAAAAAAGAACTGAAAAACGGATTTCCAAATTTGGATTTTATTGGTATCCACCTTAACGCACGTGACAGGGGGAAAGGGTGCACGGTGCACGGTGAAACTTAACATTATTGCCATTATACCACTTATATGAAGTCCAGATTGGAGCTCAGTGTAAGATGAACAACACCCCTGCCTTACCCTGTCCTGTTGTAGAGGAAAGCTCCATAATCATTATCTTGGGCAGGATTGAATGGCTGCGTCCAAGAACAATTCAAATACTCCCAGTTTGCAGATATACACGTTAAGTTCTCCACATCCGAAGGTGGATCTGTTGAGGAGACACGTGTATAATCCACGGTACATTGACATTTGGAAAAGATAATAAATAAATGAAGTAATGCTACGGTTAAAAGGAAGAGATTTGTGAGGTAACAAATAAGACCAATGTCACGATTTACTGTTTACTTTAAGATACACATATTTACTGTAACGAGAGACGGGTAAGAGAGAGACGCATTCAACGAAAAAAAAAAAAAAAAAAAAAAAAAAAAAAAAAAAAAATCGGGCGAGACAAATGGAAAGATAAAAAATGATGGCGTTAATCAGTAGATATAACAAGGTAGAGAGACAGGTAAACAGAGATAGGTAGATAAAGAGAGACAACCAGGCACATAGGGACAGAGAAAGCCCCACACTGTACATACTCACCAAACCAAGGAACACGCACGAAGACAAACTCGCAAACAGACGATGATGAGCCCATACATCAAAGCAAAACAAAACATGAAAACGTAATGAAGACAAGGGAGGTGAAGTTAGAATGACCCAAAAATTCGTCTAGAAACCACCCTGTATATACCTCAATTGGTCTTTATGCACATGTATTACTTATATATACACCTCAGTTTTTATCTTTAGCTATGTAAGATAAAAGTACTTAATTATTTTCATAGAAAGATGATACTTTATTTTATTAGTTTTACAGGAAGTCTATATATTTCCTATATTATTGTTTTACTAATATTAGGAAATTGTAAAATATATTAGTTTACCCTACAAAGTATAATTATTTTTGTTACCCCACCATATATTCTCTTTATTTAAAGGATACACTGTTATATGTCAATAGTACCGTTAAATTAAGGTTGTATAATTGATATTTCGATGAAGAAAAAAATATGTACTATTTTTGTTATTGGAAAAATTCATTTAAGTTCTGAAAATTATGCATGTATAGGTTAAGAAGAACTATATGTTTGTACTATATGTGATCTAAGTAGACTTTAAATTTTGAAATATATACAGTACTAAAGCCTGATACTATTGCTATAATCATAGAGAGACAGAGAGAGAAGAGAAGAGTGCCATACAGATTATCGTGAAATATCCGAGCTCGAGGCTGGCACATGGCACTTGAACAACATCCCGATGTATCTCTCTCATTATTATTAAGAATTTAAAACCCATTCAAAGCATTGGATTTATTCGTTCCTGGTGCTGTGCCCAAGAATTAAAGAAAATAACATCTTTGGGGAGCCCAGGAAATGGATGAAGAAAAGGAAAGAAGATAACTGAGAAGAACAACTTGTGTAAAGAGTGACAGGTTGGAGTACCTGGACATTTTGGTAAATGTTTGTTTATTTTATTGTAAAAGAGTAATGATTTATGATTCATAATGTCAAGTAAAATTTGTAAGCTCATTTAGTGTTTTGATATTACCCCTTCTCTCAGTTACCTCTAAGGCTGAAATTAGATCATAAATACCCTGTATGATTCTTCTTCTTTTATGGTGTGGATTCTAAAGGTAACTTTTAGAGAAACCACACCTTGGAAATAACAGATAGTGCCCATCTGGATAAAATATTTGAGTGGTTCCCAGAGGGCGCGACAAAAAAAAATTATAAGATCAGTATTTACTCACTCCCAACGGCTATTTGTTTGTAGGTAAACTTGCTTTCGTTGGATGAAGAGCATTTGTACATCAGTTTAAAGTTTCCCAGCCTGGATTCCTTCAGATACACATCGATTTTTCCGTCGCCCAACACCTGGAATTTCATTAACTGAATAAGAGAGAGAGAAAAGGGGAGGGAGAGAGAGAGAGAGAGAGAGAGAGAGAGAGAGAGGGTGAGTGAAGGGAGAAAGAGAGACAGCGAAGGGATAGGGAGAAAGAGGGAGGGAGAGAGAATGAGGGAGGAGGAGAGAGGGACAGAGAGAGAGAGAGAGAGAGAGAGAGAGAGAGAGAGAGAGAGAGAGAGAGAGAGAGAGAGAGAGAGAGAGAGAGAGAGAGAGAGAGAAAGAGAGAAAGAAAGAGAGGGAAAGAGAGAGAGAAGGGGGGGGAGATATAGATAGATAGAGAGAGAGAGGGAGAGAGAGAGAATTAGAGAAAGAAGAGAGAGAAGAGAGAGAGAGAGAGAGAGAGAGAGAGAGAGAGAGAGAGAGAGAGAGAGAGAGAGAGAGAGAGAGAGAGAGAGAGAAAGAGAGAAAGAGAGAGAGAGAATGAGAGGGAAAGAGAGAGAATGAGAGAGAGAGGGGGGGAGATATAAATAGAGAGAGAGAGAGCGAGAGAGAGAGAGAGAGAGAGAGAGAATTAGAGAGAGAAGAGAGAGAAGAGAGAGAAGAGAGAGAGAGAGAGAGAGAGAGAGAGAGAGAGAGAGAGAGAGAGAAGAGAGAGAAGAGAGAGAGAGAGAGAGAGAGAGAGGGAGAGAGAGAGAGAGAGAGAAAGAGAGAAGAGAGAGAAGAGAGAGAGAATTAGAGAGAGAAGAGAGAGGAGAGAGAGAGAGAGAGAGAGAGAGAGAGAGAGAGAGAGAGAGAGAGAGAGAGAGAGAGAGAGAGAGAGAGAGAGAGAGAGAGCGAGAGAAGAGAGAGAGAGAGCTAGAGAGAGAGAGAGCTAGAGAGAGAGAGAGAGAGAGAGGGAGGGAGACAATGAGGGAGGAAGAGAGAGAGAGGAAGAGAGAGAGAGAGAGAGAGAGAGAGAGAGAGAGAGAGAGAGAGAGAGAGAGAGAGAGGAAGACATGAACTGTCATTCACAGATATTTATCTTATCATGAGGATACGCTTTCTCTTAAAAGTGACGTCATTACTATATCTTGCTCCACCGAAAGCCTCCATTTCCTCCATGTCGAAGTAGAATCTTGGATAAAGGATTCGATTAATATCACTAATAAGATTAAGATCATCATGAAAGATAAACATTTTGATCATCTATGTAAATAAATGTCTATTGGGTGAGTTTTGCATAACCCTCTGCTACACACACAAAAAAACGTTATCTTAATTTCAAATTGCTATCCCTTATGGAAATGTTCTCAGGTCATCAATCATCGACGTAAGATATAATCAGTCAATTTCTATTAGTTATTGACGTGAAATTCAATCAAGGTTGATTAGACTCCTACGCACGCCAGTAATTCTAATGATATAAGGTTAATACTATAAATATCCAATGGCATACTGCCCTTCATTATGCCAAAATGAACATGTGTCGTTTACCTCAAAGCAAAAGTCCCAAACAGGCTCTCCAATTTTTTTTTTTCTGATTTCAACATGTATAATGCGTGTTTATTAAAACAAAAATAATAATAATAATAATGTATCGCTGGACTGATGATAATGACAACAGTGATCATAATACTGATGATAATAATGATGATGGTAATAATAATAACAATTATGATAATAATAATAACAATTATGATAATAATAATAATGATAAAAACAGTAATGACAATAATGATAATAATAATAATAATAATGATAATACTATTATTACTACTACTAATACTACTACTACTACTAATAATAATAATGACGAAAACAATGATAATAATAATGATAATAACAATAATAATATGATAATAATAACAATTATTATTATATCATTATTACTATTACTATTGTTATTATTATTATTATTATCATAATTATCATAAAATTTTACCAATAATGATAATTATGATTATAATCAAAGTGATAATGATAAAAATAACAAAAATGCGTATGTGTGAGATATGTATGTATGTATGTATACATACAAACACACACACACATAAATACACACACACAAGCACAAACACACACAAACAGACACACACCACACACAAACACACACACACCACATACAAACACACACACACACACACACAAACACACACACACACACACACACTCACACACACACACACACACACACACACACACACACACACACACACACACTCACACTCACACTCACACTCACACTCACACTCACACTCACACTCACACTCACACTCACACACACACACACACACACACTGTATACTTGTTATTTTTTCTGGATTACTCTCGCTCTCTACTTTCCAAAGGATCGTCATTGTGCCGCGGAACCACCAAACCCCAACATTCTTGGCCGATAACAGGGGAGGGCATGAAAGGTACCGGGGAAATTGCGAGGTAGAATATGAATAATATACACAGAATCAGTCGCAACTTGTCTAGTGCAGGGGGCTGCCGCTCCCAACCCCCGCCCACGAAAACAAAGAATCCTCCACGTATTCATGATAGAGCGGATAGAGCGTCAGACAGACTCGTCGTCGGGCGTCGGGCGCTCTACCCTCCAGTAAATACTTGGGCAGGGGTTAGGGGCAGCAGCCCCCCAGGAGGGGGGTCGCAGGGGGCACAACCCCCTTCATTAGATAATATAGTGACTGATTCTGTATATATTATTCATATTTTATCCTGCAATTTCCCCGGTACCTTCCATGCCTTCCCCTGCTATCGGGGCCAAGAATGTGGGGGGATGGGGGTTGGGGGCACGGCATATTGCCCACATAAATGTGTACCAGAGGGCGAGAGAAATCTATCGATACCAAAATCGTCGCGATCGGCTATGCGACACTATTCCAGAAATTTACTGTATATTTTAATTTGAAGAAACATAAGAGTAACCTGTTCAAGATGACGCTACATTAGCCACACAAAACGCACGAAATTCAGCTATATGTCAAGGACTAGCGAGAGATACCGTAAAACTTTGATTGGTCTGCGTTTCGCTGAGGAAGACTATGAGACCAGAGAGATCTGGACATTCTGGATTAAGTCCTCCTCGTAGCTTGCACGCTTCTTCACTGTCCTTGTCTAAAACGGCATGCCAAACGGCACTGGCGGGGCACTCAAGAACTGGAGCGTTTCCATCAGCCCTTAGTTGCATGGCGCTACTGACGTGTTGATGTTCGTCGGGGTGACCTCTGGCCCGGTCAGGTGTGACCTTGACCCACCTCGTCTCCCGATCTGCTCCACCGACAACGCATGCTGTCAGCACAAGGAGGAGAGGCCATTGTCTTCTGCCCATAGCGTCGGCCTCACATGCGCACAGGTCGACTTAAGCTGTGAACATGAACGACTTTTTAGTAATAGATGGTTAAGTATTTACGTGGACATTTTCCTCCACAGGAAGAAGACAAGGATACGCTGGCATTTACTACTTGGTTGGTATCGTGCTTCGTCATCAACGGAAAAGTTATTAACGCCTTGTGATAATAATGCATGGATCAACTGATTAGATTAGTGATGATCTGGAACCGCGTTCATCACCATAAAAGTAAATTAGCTCTACAGGGAGATTATTTTCTTCTTAACATACGGTAGGCGTGTATTTTGAAACTAGATTATTGGGCATTGTAAGAGATTGGTGTTGTGTGAAGGCTTTCCAAATAAAACCGAGACTAAATTAAACTACCCTGTAAAAACTTAGAAGAGCCCTCGACCTTTCTGGATATAATATTAGCTTTACTTCCTAGATCTGAAACCTAATGTCTCAGTTATGAAGGTTAGAATAATTGATGTTAGTGTTTATTATACGGGCGATACCAAGAAAAACATATCTGAATTGTAATTCATAAGTGTACATAGCCGTAATAGCTGTTTGCAAAGTAAGTCAAGTTTACATTTTCAATAATGACAGTACTAGGAAAGTTATATCTGCAATAATGTTCACAATCGTTATTGTCACGAGCGTTACAGTAAGCCATGACGAAAATGGAACATAACAGGAAGTAAAACAGTAGAAATAATCATGATAGTGGTGATAGTGATGATTTTTTTTCTATAAACGGTTACCTACAATGGAATTTACTTCCGAGAAATTATGATACTCGGACAAAATATAAAGAAAATGGTTCTCGTTCACCCCCAGTTCACCCCACCACCCCTACCACATAACTATTGCCAATCTTCAGCCACACCATCACTTTCCTCCACCATGGGATCCACTGCCAACCCTCTAGCACAGGGTTCTTCAAAGTACGTGTTGCGACCCAATATTGGGTCTTGTTCAGTGGGTCACCACATAATGATAATGCTATTGCTTGTCACAGGAGGTACAAGGAACAGCATAGGTGCCCACCTTCGAGGAAGAGGGAGGGCTGGTGTGGACCAGGTTACGACGGAGACTGTTCACCTGGCGAAAGATCAGCCTGCAGTGGAGAATGTGAAGAGGGCGGCGTGTGTAACTTGGCCCATACCAGCCCTCCCTCTTCTTCGAAGATGGGCACTTATGCTGTTTCTTGTACCTCCTGTGACAAGCAATAATTTGGTACGCTGTACCCAGGGGACACAACAACAACGCTTTCTTTTGCCATCAGTGGGATACAGCCCATCAAATAGACTGGTCAGCAGCGCGAATTGACTTTCCTTCCGTTGACGCCCGCAGACTGGTGGAATCCTCCTTAATAAAGCTTCTGCCTAATTTCAACCTTAACAGCGGCTTTTCTCCTGCCGACAGTCTCCTCGCTTCCGCCGCCTTCTCCCGTACGCCGGCCACCCTGCACATAGTCCGTCCGACCCTCCGACCTGATCTGACCTCCCCTCCGCTTCCGTCGTCTGTCCTCACCTGCCCCGTGTCTCCGCGTTCCCTTTCCCCTCTCTCTTTTATACCTCCTTCTCTCCCTTTCCTCTTCTGACCTGAGGATGGAATCCAGGTGGATTCCGAAATTGTTGTCTCACTTTCAATAAATCTAGTTTTACATTGTGGGGTTTTCTACCATAGTATCAACACGTTAGAGTGTTTTCACCATTCATATATGTGTATATATATTTATATATATATAGATATATCATTATTACTATTATTATTTTCATTATCATATATACGCAGTGTATATGTATATATATATATATATATATATATATATATATATATATATATATATATATATATATGTGTGTATGCGTGTGTGTGTGGGTGTATAATACTAATAATAATAATCACAATAATGATGATGATGATATAATAGTAATTATAATAGCAAAAAATAATATGTGAATAATAATGGTAATCATTATAATATTGATAAATAACAAAATAATAACAATAACAATAATAATAGTGATATTAACAAATAACAACAATAATAATAATAATAATAATAATAATAATAATAATAATAATAATAATAATAATAATAATGTGCGGTAAAACATTAATACATTGATACTATATACTGTTGATGATATGGTAGAAAATGCGCAAATTAGATCTATTGAAAATTAATTTTTTTTTTCTCGAATTCCACCTGGATTCCATCTTCACGTATGGAATCCCATGTGGATTTCGAAACTGTAGTCTCATTTACAATAGATATACTTTGTGCATTATGGGTATTTCTACCAATAATAATAATGATGATAATAATAATAATGATAATAATAATAATAATAATAATAATAATAATAATAATAATAATAATAATAATAATAATAATAATAATAATAATAATAATAACAATAATAATAATGATAATAATAATGATAATAATAGTAATAGTAATAATAATAATAATAATAATAATAATAATAATAATGGTGATAATAATAATAATTATAATAATGATAATAATAATAACAATGATGATAATAATAATAATGATAATGATGATGTTAATAATAACAATAATGATGATATTAATAATAACAATAATGATAATAATAATAATAATATTAATAATAATAATAATAATAATAACAACTAATAACAATAACAGTAATAACAATAGTAATAACAAAACAATAATAATAGCAATAATATTGATAATAACAATAATATTAAACAATAATAATAGTAATAATATTGATAATAACAATAATATTAACAATAATAATAGCAACAATAATGATGATAATATTAATAGTAACAATAATGATGATACTAATAATAACGATAAAGACAACAATGATGATGATGAAAATGATATTGAAGATGGTGATAGTGATGTTGATTATGATGGTGATTCACGGTAATGATGTCGATGATGATAAAGAGGCTGATGATGAGGGTGATAATGACCTTCGCATAGTGGTCTCGATGGTTTCATCTCACTCTCTACAACCTACATATATATATATATATATATATATATATATATATATATATATATATATATATATATATGCATATATATATGTAGGGAAGAGCATGAAAGGTTCTACGGAAATTGTGGGGTAAAACATAAATATTATACACGAAAATTGTATATCATTAAGGTCAAATGCAGGTGACTATGCCCTCTGCAACTTTCTAATTGGTGGCTGCCGGCCCTGGACGACAATGAATCCACTGGGCGCTCCCAGGAAATGTGATTGCCCTATGAACATATATCATATACCGATAAAAATATGGTCCCTGAATCTCAATCTACCAAAAACGCAGGTGTGTGTGTGTGCTTTCCACCTAAAAAAACCAAAGAAGCCAACCGGAAGCTCAAAGTAGAGTGGTGTCGGGAAGTACAGGAGCACCACCAGAATCCAGTGTACTTGGGGTGACACTGGACAGAACACTCTCTTTTGCCTCTTATATGAACAAACTCAGAGGGAAAATCAGCTCCCGAAATGCCCTACCGAAAAAAAAACTAGTAGGCACAAAGTGGGGAGCATGTGCTACCACTTTGAGAACATCTGCCCTGGCTCTATTTTACGCACCTGACGAGTACTGTTCACTTGTATGGAGCAGATCAGCATATGCTAACAAAATTGACCCTATGCTCACTGAAGCATGCAGGACCACCACAGGCACACTGCGCCCGACACCTACCAACATCCTTTATAGGGATAGCACCCCCAACGTCAGACGGTGCATAGCAGATAAAATGAAGAAACAAAACTAGCTCTCAGACACAAGGCACCCACTCCACCAACACCAACTAGTGCCATGTCGACTAAAATCACAGAAGAGCTTTGCCATTGTAGTTGATCTACCTCTAGGCACATCTGCCAAAAAGCACAGAGTGGCTAAGTGGAAGGAGTCAGACACTAGAGGTCCCAATCCTGCAGCTCAGGAGCCAAATGAAGAGCTTCCAGACGGCGCCCAGTTTCCCAGGCACGACTGGTCTGCACTCAGCAGAGCAAGACCTGGGGTCGCAAGACCTGGGGACAATATGGTCAAATGGGGCCTGAAGATCTGTCCATCATGCGAGTGTGGAGGACGCATCCAAACTACTGATCACATTTTACGATCGTGTCCACTCTCCTCTAATCTTGTCAACAACGATCTAGTCAAAGTAAACCAAAGAACTATGGAATGGCTGGCTGTCTGGAGTGACACGCTATGAATGAAAATACACCGATATATCTATTGCAGGGGGCTGCGTTCCTTCCGCCCCCCTGGGGGATGCTACTGCCCCCCCAGCCCACCCGAGACTACACAGAATACCTCACGTATGTGCGGCAGGACGGAGAA
>NC_061839.1:12525290-12565290 GCF_019202785.1 Penaeus chinensis
AATATCTTGACCAAGAAGCTGGATGAAATGACATCGCAGACTGGCAAACTGGATACAGCGCATTTAAGGCTGGGAAGCAGGTAGTAGACGGGACCAGTTGGAAGGTTGCGATGTGGACTGCTGCTGAACGTCTACGGCCTTCATAAGTAATGGCACAACGCATTTTTTGTGGTAGTCACTGCGATAACAGGAAGTGTACTATGCCGAAGAAAACAGTGTTTAAATTTTAGAAAAGAAAGAAGAATAGACTAAAGAGGAATGTGTAATCTGTGACCGAATGTGTGACTCAATACAAGTAAGAGCCTTCTCGTTGGAAGCGTGTTTGTAGGACTTTGTAGATGTTAATATACGTTGATATTAGCTTTGCCGTGCTGTATGTTTGCAGTTATGATGGGCACAAAATACAAATCTATATTTTTTCCGACGTGGAGGGGGCAATGCTAATTTAGGTTGGAGTTACCTTTGGCGCTTTACTTGTAAACTATCTAAAAATCAAAAGAAATTCTAAAAATCTACTTTCCTGTCGATTGAAAATTGTTTCATGAAGGGAATCCCCCTTTAGGATGTTGTCCTGCAACTCAGCTCCCTTTCTGAGGTCCCTTATTCCGGCAAGACGGGTGGCCTGACCCTGGCGCGGTCAGGTCAATCGGTTGGTCTCCTTCGGGAGGCTAGGTCAAGTGCCGTTAACACTCATACAGGTCCCCTGAGTGCCGGTCACAATGGCTATTGGTTGAGTATATTCTCTCACCACCCCTGTAGCTGTTAGACCTAAGCTCTAACATGCAGCTTCCCCCAGTTGTACTCTGTGGTGGGTGGGGACGTGAGAGGTGAAATAACTGCTTAATTACATGGCAACAAAGTCACACAAAAAAAAAAAAAAAAAAAAAAGAGAGATAATAAAAGATGACGAACCTTGCAAGGCATCGGCCAAGGCACTCACTCTGAAGCCATTTATGGCTTCTAGTGGCAAGAAAAATTCAAAAGCAAAGGCTGACTCTGTCAAACTTACTACTAAAATATAACTGTCCATGAAATTGTCCTACATATGGACTTTCGTGCTGGCCTCTTCAGGCCTGCATCCAAAACATGAGGCCTCTGACTTCCCTTCAGACGTCTTCCCTAACTGAGATGAGAGCAGCCAAACCAGCTGCTAACATGACCAGAGCCCAGAATCCATGACAAAGGGGCGGCTTGAAACGACCTAGGCCGGACACAGACTCTGGGGGAAAGTCTGGACCCTCTAGGCGTTTCCCCCAGTTTGAGGTTCCCTCTCAACCTGAAGGCTTCGACAGTGCCTACCAGAGAAAAATCCGGTTGTCAATACGGGTTGCCAAAGACCAGGGCATGATCATTGTCCCTAGAGATCAAGCTACCCTGAATTTCCTGCAGGAAACGAAGGAGCTCAAATATGGGAGGAAAGTGTGTATCACAACACCGAATCCCGAAGAAAGGAGAGTCAAGATGGTGCTACTTGGCTTTTCAGTTTCTTATGATGTGGATCTGATCACATCCCACTCACAGATCGCGGGGTTTCCCGAATGTCGAAAAGGATGACCCCAGATCACCACCCTTGATTTAGGTAACTGGGGTTCCTACAGCCTAATAACGTATGTGCCTGGGCCACTTCGGTGCTTTAAGTGCCAGAAATGTGGTCACCACCAGGCTAGCTGCAAAGCCAAAACCAAAAGTGGTTTCTGTAGCAAGGTACACAACACCGAGGTGTGCCTTAAGTCACACAAACCCTTAGATAGCCTGACAAATAGCCCAGAAACAGAGGAAGATCCCTCATTCTGCGAGGACTTCACAATGGAGTTGTCAGACTCCAACATGTCATATACCACCATTGATGATGAAACTGACTCTGAATCCGAATATATAGGCGTCACAGATGTAACTAACAACAAGTAGCATCATGGCACACAATCTAAGCAACTTACAGTGGAACATCTAAGGCTTCAATACAAAAAATGCTATTCTACACGCAAAAGTTCGATCAGATCACTCTTCCAGAGCTGCGAAAACGGGTCAGGTGAGGTGCACACATCACAACCCTCAATCAGAGGCAAACAGGCTGGTGTGCGAGTTCTCTGCGAGAACAAGCAGCAACAGTCTGCCAGCCGAATTGAGGGCAAACCAAGAACGTCAACAACTAGGCAGACGTTCTTATCAAAGAAAGGGCAGCCGAACCCGATAACTCAGATGTTATATTTTCTCTGAGCAAACTAAGAAAAACATACAAAAACAGTTTTCACTCAGCCTCGGGCTCTGTTGGGATCTCCAACCCCATCATGTCCCACAAAGGACTAGCATGTGAGCTTAAACTCCTGCAACTAATCAACAAGTCCTGGGAAACTTCCACTCTATCCCAGAGTTGGAAGAGGGCTGACATAGTTCCCATCCCAAGACCAAAGGAGCCAGGGAGGTATCGCCCCATCTCTCTCAGCTGTCTGGGCAAGCCGGCCCTGAGGATGTTACTAAACCGATTTTCCAATGGAAAATAGGTCCCACACATGAACACCTCCATGGGTTCACAAGGGGCATGAGCACAGCACACATCATAGCCACGCTCTTAAGAGCAACCAGGACAGTCACATCTGTGATAATATTCTTAGACCTGAAGTAGGCTTTTGAACTAGCAAGTCCTCTTGCTATACAGGAGACCCTAATCCAGAATGGATTCAGAGGAAAGCTCTTGGCCTGAATAGGTGACTACTTCAGGAACAAAACAGCCAAAGTCTCCTATCACTAGAAAATGCCACTAGAAAATGGAATGCCACAGGGTGGGGTCCTCAGTCCAGCCCTTTTCAACCTCCTAATGTCCTGTATCCTTAACATACACCTCCCAGTGGGGTGCAAGATCATCTCCTATGCAGATGATCTTGTTATCATCTCCACTAGACCACACTGTCTCATAAGAGTCTAGCGCTGTCTGGACCTTGTATCTGAGGAGTGTTGTAGGACAGGACTAAAGATATCTGCAGCTAAATCAAAAGCCATGGCTCTGAGACACAATGTTCACGGTACAAGTCTGCGTGACTAGGGAATGGGCTTAGATTGGATCTAGGTCTTCCAATACCTTGGGGTAAGGATTGACTAGGCCGTCTTCTTCCAAAAGCAGGTTCATTACCTGGTTGACCAAAGCACGACTGTCTAGCATGAGAGTAATGACTAGAAGACCCATAGAAGCTGAATAAAAAGTACTAACATCATTTCTATGTATATGCCGTCCTTCCCATTGTGGACTATGCTTCTGTTGCCCTGATTGCCACCTAGCCAAGACTAAGAGAACAAATGGAGATAGTTCAAAATAAAGCTTGCGTTAATCATTCTGGGTGCCCCCAAGTAGACAAAGGTCCTCAACCTCCTCCCGGACTCTCGAAATTATCTAATGGCAGCACAGTTCCTTTCAAAGGTCATCTAGGCACCCCGGAACACAAGCACAAGATAAAAAATACTCAGACGCCTAGAACTAGATTATGAACTCTACAAACACCTGCAAAAAATTATATATTATATAATTTTCTAAATATGCTAGAGGTTCGGCTGTGCTTTGAGCAGGGCGGAATCCAAATTGGGAAAATAGAATTCTAACTGTTGGATTCAAGGTAACACATTAGTCGTAGATTGACCATTGCACAAGCAGATAGGCAGTGCAATGGGCCGGTAGTCTTGAGGGAGGATGCCGATTAAGGAAATTATAATTATTTAATTAATATTTTCTACCGCGTTAACATCTAAAGTCATTAGCTGCGTATTCAATTATATTTTTGTATCTGAAATTATTGAAATTTTAAAACTTTAAACTTCTATGCAATCTTTAATAAGGTTACTTATATTTCATAAAATATGTTACTTTCTCTCAGGAACTTAAAAAAATTACAATTTATGAGCAGAATCATAATCTCCCAAAATATTTTTATAGTAAATGTTTTTTGTAAACTTCTATTCCGTGTTTCCTTATAGATGTTACTGCTTTCTATATGGGCTATGTTCAGTGCTTCCTGGCACCTTTGGCAAATAGCATAAGGGGATCCAAACGTTAGTCTTGTGTGCCCTATTCTCATTCTTGTCAGTACTGCTTCTACTTTTCTGTTCACGTTGGAACTTGTGATCCAGATATCAAGATCTTTAATAGTTTTCAGCTTATTAGAGGAAGTATTTTTCCCTTGGTTTCTCCACTTGTCTTAATGTTTCTCTGATCTGGGGCTTCAGGTCTGAGTGTGGGAGAGGGAAATCGAAGGCAGTGGCAAGGGATGCAGCAGCTTTGGCCTTTTTATCTGCTAGCTTATTCCCATAGATGCCAACATGAGCTGGTACCCACAAAGGATGTCGAAGCGAGTTGAGAAGGATAAGGTCAGTGTTCGAAAGAAACCGTTCTAGGAACAGCCTCGAGAAGTAGTGGTAGAGTTACCCCAAAGAGTGTGGCGACATTTATAATTGCCGACTATAAGGAATGGTGGTAGACGTTGAATAAGTAAAGTTTCGAAGGTATTAAAGTCAATGTGAAGACAAGGAGAAAAGTAAACTGAAACAACTGTTTTCCAACGATGAAGAAAGATGCGTATACTTATGCATGAGACAGTGGTTTGGAAGGGAGGTATAGAGTTTTTTGATGGACGAGTATAGGAGAGTGCAGAAAAGACAAAGATAATGACCAACAATCCCCACGGCATCACCTCGGACATTACCATCAGCGGTCAGAAACTCGAGTCTGTAACTAAATTCAAATACCTGGGGGCTGTCATATCAGATGAAGGATCAAGTCCAGAGATCATGACTAGAGTAGCCCAGACCACAGCCGCACTTGCCAAACTGAAACCTATATGGAAGGACAAAAATGTGACTCTGAAATCGAAGTTAAGACTGATGTATGCACTGGTCATCTCGATCTTCCTACATATTACGAGACATGGACTCTCACAGCTGAGTTAGAAAGGAAAATCCAGGCTGTGGAAATGCGGTGCTACAAGAGGATATTGGGCATCAGCTGCAGAGTCCATGTGGCAAAAGAGGCAGTGCGCCAAAATCATCACAGTTTTTTATGAGGCGAGAAGATAGGCATCTGAAGAATAGAGGATGTAGATGTGGGAAGGGATGTGTTTGGAGATGGGGTGGAACGTTTGAATTGTCTGGTGCGATAGATACGTCGAGGAATAGGGAGAGACATAGGGGGAGTGTGGATATTGGAGTATCTGGATTTAGAATGGAAAAAGGATTTGGCTGGGAGATGGAAGAAGTAGAGATGGGAAGTTGAGGAGTGGTACTGAGGAACATGTAGAGTGGAGTGAAGGATGTCATCAGAATAATTGAAAAGCTCGTCGGCGTGCATCCTGTCTACCATTCGTAGCGAGGCCAAGTTTTTATCTGAGAACTGCTACCTCAGGCTCAAACTTGTAGGCAGGGCAGCCCCTATAAAATACATTATGGGAACCACTGCAATTAGCACATATACGTAATTGTGAAGGGCAGTTTGTACGGCAATGACCATGTTGGGCACAGGGAGGGCAACGGGCTGTGGAGCGAAAGTGCTTTGCAGGGTGGCCAAAACGCCGGCATCCCTGACATTGACGGGGTGGGTAGGGGGGTGGGGTGGGGGTCGATATGGTTCGACAGGGCAAGTTTCTCCTCCTATATAGACCATGTGGGGAAGGCCATGTCAATTGGAAGGTAATCTTGGCAATATTGATGTGGGACTTACAGTGTCCTCTGAGGGGAAGTATAGCACTGTACTGATACTGCATCGTAGTCAGCGAGGCAAGTAAGTAGGTCGTCTTTACAGTCTAATCAATCTTTGTTCTAGATACGGCGATCACCCGGGGAGACGGAAACGGTTCCAGTTCATGTATCAATGGCCGAGTGGGGCTGGAATAGGTTTGCTAGTGAAGTCAACCAGGCTAGACAGTGCATGGGCTTGAGACTCAGATGTAACTGTGACAAGGCGTTAGCGGTCAGGACGACTGCAGAAGGAAACTTTGCCTACTTGTCTTTGGAGGCACTGTTGAAAGAGAACAGTATTATCGGAGTAAGGGGCTGTTGGGAGAATCACAAAAAATCTGTCCCATTTGGTTGGGGTAAAAAGGGTACAAAAGGTTTGTAGAAGTGGGAATTGTAGAGGGGCGAGGACAGGTTGAGAGGGGAGTGGTGTGTGGATGAGGGAAAGATGATTGAAGGTAGGGGGGTTGGAGGATATTGGGAGTGAGGAAAGGGTATCTTTCGAAGGTTGAGTTTTAACCTGGGTAGAGGATTCAGGATGGGTCATGTTGATAGTTTGTATCAACGAGGGGTGTGTAATAGCAGTGTTCAGAGCCATGATCAAAGGAGAGTCAGGGGTCAATAAACCAGAGGAGTTAGATTCGGAGAGGCTATTTTTATAAAGGGGCAAGCCTCTATGACCCTAATAAGGGTACAGAATCTTCATTACTGGCCATGATAAGCCTGAAACATGTGGGAAAGATAAAAGGTCCATCCCTCAGGGTCCCTGTGAGGGGTAAGGGATAGACAATTAACTAAGGGAATGCCATGCCCACGGCTCCCTGAGGTTGTGTATGGTTGGCACAAAGCCAGCCTTTCATCCTTTCATCACAGCTATTACACCTTAGGAATTGGACAGGGGAAAGAGTTAGGGAAGATAAGGAAAAGGAAGGTAGGAGAAGAAAAGATCATGCAAAATTAGTTGAGTTGAGGGCTGAGGCCCAAGGTAGGGGAGATCCCTAACACTAAGCCTCCGTCTCCATCTCCTAAGCCCCCTACGACAACAACGGGCAGGGGATTGGGGGGTTGGGTACATTTGAAGGTTTACTTTCATTGTCTATGTTTCTTTATTAAACAGTATTCATTTAATCAATGCATAATTCCTATGCCCCATGTTACATTACCTGCTGTAAAATCATCCTAGCATATTTCCTGACACTGATCATGGCTTGACTTTTTAACTGTATTCTTAAGCAAAAAGTTCAGATTTCAACGGTCATGGTCTTTCCCATTCTCAAGAACACGAAACTATACTTAAAATTATCAGACATATAAAACACAGAGTCATTACTAACACACCAATAGGTTGAATAAGGAAAAAATTCATTCGGTCGAGAGACAATTTGTATTTTGTCATGTACAGTAGAAACAGACTACACAGTGAAAATGGTTAGTGTATAAAGCATAAATAGTCATACAATGAGATAAAAAAAGCAATATTTACACAAGTAGTTAAAATATAACACAGTAGAGGCTAGCTTGTGCTACACAAGACACTGAACATAATATCAGTACACCAACGACATACTTGAGTAACAGCTCGAGAATTCAGGGAACAATTGTAGTACCCATACTTGGTTATGTTACTGATTGAGGTGTAATAGATGGTCCAGTTTCAGAGAGCTTGTCATTTTTTTTTTTTTTTCCTTCTTCTATTCTTCTGACTGATTCATATCTCTGAGACAGGTGTACAACCCTATAATCGTGGCAGGCAAATTAATGCTATGAAAAAAAAATGAAAAAAAAGAATCGGTTTGTTTTGAGGAATGTCTTATATGTTCCCACAATCTTGCAGGTACTTCCTATAAATGAGTTTGCAATAGCTTATTACTAGTGTAAAACACTCCAAAAGACAAACATTTAAAAAAAACAACATAAGGAAGTATCCAAATTTTTGTACTTTTTTAATTTACCAAAAAAATGTAATTTGATAGAGGAGACCCTTATGCCAAACAATAAAAGCTGTTGTTGTATCTTTCTATAAAATGTACATAAAAATTTGTAGACTGACATTATCATTTTTCTGGTTGATACCTCTCAACAGCTTTTCATCATTGGCATATAAGCAAGACCACTATGCCACAAATTAAGGGTTCCATTTCAGAACATTTCAAACAGCATTAGGTTTGTTGGTCTTCAAGTTATTAGTGTAAGCATAATCTCAAACACTTCCCTACTCTAATCAGAAATATTAAAACTAACAATGATTATACAGGTTATGATGCTAATGGCATTATGTATTAGCTTTCAGTAACTGTTACTGATGTCTCTATTGACATATATGAACACGCAAAATGTGGATGATAGAATGACGAAGGAAATGAACTCTGCAACTTGGTACAAATGTCATCGAAGCGACGTGATATAAAACACTGCCCCTCCGTTTGTTACCTTACAGAACACAGTCGCACACTGCTTCACTCTCCTACACATTCAGTGTTTTATTCATTCAGTGACAGCCAAGACTTAACATTATTGTGCTAATTTTGGGAAGACCTAAAGCTGCATAAAGACTATTGCCGGACTAGCCATAGCGTATTCTGGTTTGGGTAGCATGAGTTGTTCAGATCATACCAGAAAAAAGTTCCACTTGCCTGTAAATATTCTTATTTTCACTTGACCAATGTCTGAGAATAAAAAAAAAAGTTCACAATTATAACAGTGATAAGCATGTAGATTTTTATTGTAAGCATTGCATTTCTTTGTACCAGCCTGCCATTACATGTATGTGTTAATGTTGTATTTGAGTGTGAATGTTGTTAACAGCATACTGTACATATTAAAAAGGATTTTCTGTTTCTTTAGTGATCATTTCTGTTTCTTTAGTGATCATTTGTTTTAAATTACAAGATATCAAAGCATTCATCTGGTAAAAAAAATTAAAAAGTGGAAACAGATACATAATAGTATATACTCACATACTGTTCAGGCAAAAAGAAAAAAAACATTAACTTATTATAAAAAAAGAGAGACATGGTCTAGGAATTACAAATATCCACAGACTAATTATTCAGGTATGAGTGAATCCACCATCCCCAGAACAGAGTAAAATTATCTAATCATAAATGAGATATGCCAAAAAAAAAAAATCTAATAAAAATTATAATAATAATAGTACTATATTATATTCTACACAAAACACACAATATGTAAGAAATAGAACAAAAATAATGTCAATAACTCCACAGTTGCATTCTTGTGCAATGACATTTAAAAAATGCAATTAAGGAATAAAATAATGGAAATAATCCACCTGAAGCCAGAAATGCAAAAATTCACAGAGTAAAATAAATGCAAACTAAAGATGGTATTCGAACCCAGGAATAATCTGCCACATGTATCCTATTCACAAGTTCTTGCATTATGAACATTTACGTCTAGTTCTAAGAGCTACTTTAACCTTTGAAACAAGTACATAACTACACCTCATTTACCCTATGTATCTGGAATTAATCAGGACAGACTGAGTATAGAAAATATTTTCCTAAAACAATTTCAGGGTGTATATACTCACATTCTTTTTTATCTTTAATTAGGGTTATCAATATTAGCATTAGGTAATACAAGACAAAGGAAAGCATATGAAAAGCAGTATTTTTTAAAAGTTTGTTCTATTTTTTTTTTTTCTTTTTTCTTTCAGCTATACCTAGTACCCGTGGAATGGATGCTCCAAAGAGGAGCAGCCACACTTACTGAGAGCTTGGGGATGGATCAGCCCTTTTATGAATTATGGACAAGTCAGGAACTGGCAAGGTGGACCTTCTTTTATTTTAGACTATGAATTTGTTTGACACTCAACGACCAATCACTCACCTAGAGAACCAGTACAGGAACTACGGTTACCTTAATTGCAAATAATTCACACACATTTCGCTGGAGCAGCACATTAAACCAAGCTTTACACTGAAATTAAATCTTATATATTGTAAGATTATTTACAGTTGGGAGTGAAGCTCACCTGTGCCAAATAGTTTTTTTTCTTTCTTTCTTCTCCCATCAGTTCCTGATTTCAGTTCCAAGAACGGCATGCAGTCACTTTTAAAAAATGTACATGTTTTCCTTGTTTGAGGATGTAGAAGTGATTCTTGTTGGGAAGTAGCTTAGGATGTTCATGATACATGTAAAAGAACAAGTACATATTTACACTTTTCAGTTTTAAACAGTTTGGTACTGAGCCAATACAGCTCAATTTGTGCGACACAATGCTATCCCTTCCTGTGACCCTGAAATCACCTTACATTACAGGGATGTCAATCAATTACATATATTCATTCTTTTATCATACACTTAAAAATTTATCAATAAGGACAAACTCAAGAGGGAAAGTAATAAAACAAAAATAATAATAATAATAATAAAATAAGGACAAAATATAAACATAAAAAAGTAAAAGAATGAGTGAAAAAATCATTACAAAATAAGCAAGCCCTTCAATGCACCAAGGCAGAAAGAACAATACGTAGCATGTCCCTAGCTGCCTGACCCTAAACATATCTTTGGCTATAGCAGCAGTTTCCTCCAAGAAAGAATCCCACTAAGCAATGCAGCGGTAAATAACCTAAGAGACTGTTCACATATTCAGTGTACCAGGAAAGAAGAGTTAAGAAAGTGACACTGTCCTATAAAACAAATGCTACTTGAACGAATGGCGATGTTAATTTTATATATCCTCAATGAATCATTATACAACACACAAGAAATTCAGATTCAGGCCTCTCTTACATTCATCACCTTCCAGCCTCCAGTCCATGCACAATGCCTACTTTCATGGATGCTTCAAAAAACAAAGAGAATCTTGTTCTGCCAGCTTCTCCAACCCTCACCTTAATATACTTGACAATTTCTTCGTAGCATACTAAAACACTCAGGCATAATTACAAAATTACTTAAGACATTATAAGAAATTATGATAATGACAGAACACAAACATCCTGAACCTCCAAGTCACGTAAAGCACAGATAGCATTAATGCATCCACTACGTCATGAATGGAGCTGCAGTAATATCAACTGATAAATGAAATGCTTCATATTTTGGATTTCTAAATCAATATTCACAAATATCAGAATACAACAGAAATATTTTTTAAATGCTAATGAGTGCAACTGAGATCTTAAAAAGATCATATTAATCACAATAAATAATAAAAAATAATATTTGAAGATTATCCATAATCTTTCCCTTCTAATGATAACAATAATGGTAAAAGACAATTTGTAAAAAAGTGAAATGGTAAAAATGGGATTAATTGTGAAACCTCTAGCTTAGAAATTCTTAAATTCAAAATAGCTGCAATAATAATTATTACTCAAAACTTATCCATAAGTAATATCACCAACAAAATTTAATTTGCAATATCATTACTTTTGATATGTAAACATAAAATACATATTTTCTTCCACAGAACATAATAATAAACAAATTTGAAATAATAGTTTTTTTCAGATTTTTCAGGCCTTGAACACAGTTATATAATGTCAAAAACCTAACTGATCTCATCAGCTTTCTTATATTTAATAAAAGGTTCTTTAATTTCTGCCTAGCAGTCCATGACAGCAGCAACTACCACACTTCCTAAATCAATGAAGCTCAAGGAACAAATTATATTATATATTATATATTATATATTATATATTATATATTATATATTATATATTATATATTATATATTATATATTATATATTATATATTATATATTATATATTATATATTATATATTATATATTATATATTATATATTATATATTATATATTATATATTATATATTATATATTATATATTATATATTATATATTATATATTATATATTATATATTATATATTATATATTATATATTATATATTATATATTATATATTATATATTATATATTATATATTATATATTATATATTATATATTATATATTATATATTATATATTATATATTATATATTATATATTATATATTATATATTATATATTATATATTATATATTATATATTATATATTATATATTATATATTATATATTATATATTATATATTATATATTATATATTATATATTATATATTATATATTATATATTATATATTATATATTATATATTATATATTATATATTATATATTATATATTATATATTATATATTATATATTATATATTATATATTATATATTATATATTATATATTATATATTATATATTATATATTATATATTATATATTATATATTATATATTATATATTATATATTATATATTATATATTATATATTATATATTATATATTATATATTATATATTATATATTATATATTATATATTATATATTATATATTATATATTATATATTATATATTATATATTATATATTATATATTATATATTATATATTATATATTATATATTATATATTATATATTATATATTATATATTATATATTATATATTATATATTATATATTATATATTATATATTATATATTATATATTATATATTATATATTATATATTATATATTATATATTATATATTATATATTATATATTATATATTATATATTATATATTATATATTATATATTATATATTATATATTATATATTATATATTATATATTATATATTATATATTATATATTATATATTATATATTATATATTATATATTATATATTATATATTATATATTATATATTATATATTATATATTATATATTATATATTATATATTATATATTATATATTATATATTATATATTATATATTATATATTATATATTATATATTATATATTATATATTATATATTATATATTATATATTATATATTATATATTATATATTATATATTATATATTATATATTATATATTATATATTATATATTATATATTATATATTATATATTATATATTATATATTATATATTATATATTATATATTATATATTATATATTATATATTATATATTATATATTATATATTATATATTATATATTATATATTATATATTATATATTATATATTATATATTATATATTATATATTATATATTATATATTATATATTATATATTATATATTATATATTATATATTATATATTATATATTATATATTATATATTATATATTATATATTATATATTATATATTATATATTATATATTATATATTATATATTATATATTATATATTATATATTATATATTATATATTATATATTATATATTATATATTATATATTATATATTATATATTATATATTATATATTATATATTATATATTATATATTATATATTATATATTATATATTATATATTATATATTATATATTATATATTATATATTATATATTATATATTATATATTATATATTATATATTATATATTATATATTATATATTATATATTATATATTATATATTATATATTATATATTATATATTATATATTATATATTATATATTATATATTATATATTATATATTATATATTATATATTATATATTATATATTATATATTATATATTATATATTATATATTATATATTATATATTATATATTATATATTATATATTATATATTATATATTATATATTATATATTATATATTATATATTATATATTATATATTATATATTATATATTATATATTATATATTATATATTATATATTATATATTATATATTATATATTATATATTATATATTATATATTATATATTATATATTATATATTATATATTATATATTATATATTATATATTATATATTATATATTATATATTATATATTATATATTATATATTATATATTATATATTATATATTATATATTATATATTATATATTATATATTATATATTATATATTATATATTATATATTATATATTATATATTATATATTATATATTATATATTATATATTATATATTATATATTATATATTATATATTATATATTATATATTATATATTATATATTATATATTATATATTATATATTATATATTATATATTATATATTATATATTATATATTATATATTATATATTATATATTATATATTATATATTATATATTATATATTATATATTATATATTATATATTATATATTATATATATATATATATATATATATATATATATATATATATATATATATATATATATATATATATATATATATATATATATATATATATATATATATATATATATATATATATATATATATATATATATATATATATATATATATATATATATATATATATATATATATATATATATATATATATATATATATATATATATATATATATATATATATATATATATATATATATATATATATATATATATATATATATATATATATATATATATATATATATATATATATATATATATATATATATATATATATATATATATATATATATATATATATATATATATATATATATATATATATATATATATATATATATATATATATATATATATATATATATATATATATATATATATATATATATATATATATATATATATATATATATATATATATATATATATATATATATATATATATATATATATATATATATATATATATCTAAAAATAAAAAAGGTTCTTTGTCAGTTCTTCCTATTACACCATGCAGTTATGCTAAAAAAAAAAAAAAAAAAAAAAAAAAAAATACCGAGACAGCAGCAGTACAAGACCATAACCATCAGTAAAAATACACCATTCCTAGAAAGTCTTGATATGAGTCACTTAGCTAAATCCCTTCCTGGGCTTAAAAAGGTACCATAAATGCACATGTAAAAATTTCATGGTCCCAACAAGTATCTTCATAGCCTGATGGACATATAGCCTACAGCTCTATCCAAGTTCCACTTAAGAATAATCTGCTTTTTTTCTTCATTTCTTTTTTTCTCTCTCTCATTTTCATAAATCTTTCGTACATTTGTATATCTTTAAAACAAGATGGATATATGCAGTAAATGAATACAGTGACAATAACATGGTTATATCAATGCCTACATTACAAATCAACAATCTTTCTTCTTGAACACTGAATATTACATCAAAATCAAAAAAGAAAAAGTAATGAGAAAACAAACTGTCTTACCTAAGTAGATACTGATCATATAAAAGAAATTAAGCCATAATAATCATGAGCAATAAAATATACTAGTACATACAATTGAGCACTAGCCATTGTCTATTACTTGCTATAGTCATAACCTTAATTGTCACTACAGTCTACAGGTTAACAGTATTCAAACCAAGCATAAACTACACGAAGGAAAGACTCCCTTCGCGCCTGTGTCAACAGTAACGTCACTAGCAACTTGAAGGGAATTCTGTGGGGTCAGCTTCTTTCTGAAGGCCAAACATTTTCCTGAACACTAGGATTGTATACTTGGTTAACTTTTTTGTGTAATATTTTTTGTTTTCATAATTGTGTTTCTGTGTCTGTTCATTTGTTTATTTGTTTGTCTGAGTGTGTGTAGTTGGCTGTTAGTGATTGACTGTGCTTGTTTTTTTATTTGGATTTATGTGTATGCATCCATATCTATGTACAACTTCCATATTCCTTACCAAAGTTCACTTCCTTACACTTTGTCATGAACATTTTGGCCGGCTACCTTTACTTAGTCAAAAGTGACAGCAACATCTATCACTGACTTTCTATCACTACAGCTGTCCCTAACCCTTCATTCAACTGTGATGCTACCTTACCGGTGGGAGATTCTTCACAACTTCTCCAAAAGAAATTAAAAAAGGTCATTAACTCTGACGGTAAAAAACTACTATAAAAGTCATACTTGCAGATCACTGTCTCCTACTATATGCAGGGGAACAAGATGAAATGCACAGATCTTTGCAATTCACTACAAACTTTGAGTATATGTTAAAATGTTCACCATTTGCAATCCACTGTGATGTTACCTCATAAAATTGAGAAATATATCTCCAAAGTAACCACAGAGTCTGCTAAAATAAGAGGTTCTACTTCCTGTAATCAGTCACCTTCACATTCCCCTCACAGATTCTCTAGACCTTTGTTATCTATGAATTCCACAAGAGCTTTGTAGGAGAACTCATACTGGGCCTGGAAAGAAAGAAAAAAAAAAAAATTACTGAATTCAGTTCTCAGTGAACAGTTTAATTTAACAGTTTTATATATATATATATATATATATATATATATATATATATATATATATATATATATATTCTATATTCTATATTCTATATTCTATATTCTATATTCTATATTCTATATTCTATATTCTATATTCTATATTCTATATTCTATATTCTATATTATATATTATATATTATATATTTATTATATATTATATATTATACATTATACATTATACATTATATATTATATATTATATATTATATATTATATATTATATATTATATTATATATTATATATTATATATTATATATTATATATTATATATTATATATTATATATTATATATTATATATTATATATTATATATTATATAATATTATATAATATTATATAATATTATATAATATTATATATATATATATATATATATATATATATATATATATATATATATTATATATATTATATATATATTTTATATATATATTTTATATATATATATATTATATAATATATATATTATATAATATATATAATATATCTACATATTATATAATATATATAATATATATATTATATACATTAAATATTACATAATATATATATTATATAATATATATATAATATATCTACATATTATATAATATATATATAATATATATATTATATACATTAAATATTATATAATATATATATTATATAATATATATATTATATAATATATATATATATATGTTCTTATTATTATTATAAATATCATTAATAATAATAACAATAATAATAATAATAATAATAATAATAATAATAATAATAATAATAATAATAATAATAATAATAATAATAATAATAATAATAATAATAAAGCACATATATCAAACACAAAACAATACAAGAGAGGTAACTTACAAACTCTTGGAGTTGGAATTGTCTAAGAGCCCGAATTCTGCGAGCCGTCTGGAAAAGATCTACTCTCCCTTCCCTCCGCAGCTGACGGAGGCAATTATTGAGACATACGTATACACTGCTGCGGTCACCACCACCCCTGCAAATGCCAAAATATTTCTTTAAACAAATGTAACTTAATGCCACTATGTTTTTTATTTGTATATGCATTTTCAGTGCTAGGATATAAAATACAAAATGAGATAAAAATTCACCTAACTATATGATTTCCTTCCACTGAGAAAGTATATACACAACGGCACATCTGTTATTAAAATCTTAAATCTATGTAAAGCTTACGAGCAGTGGACAAGTGTGGGAGCAGCTGTGGAAAGACTGGCATCGGTGTGGGCCTGTACTCGTGTGATGATCTCCATAATTCCATAGGTCACCAGAGGAACTTCACCTAAGGCTCCTGACCATCCAATGTAATGGAACTGTGTCACCGTCAAGGCATCACCATTCTGTTAATAAAGAAAAGAAAAGAAAAAGAGGATTATTACCCACTAATTTTCAAACGGTACAATTCCTAAGCAGCGTGAATAGAAACACATTTTTCTTGAGGAAAAAAGAAAAAAGAAAAAAAAAATCATAACTGAGGAGGAGGAAGAGGAAGAGGAAGAGGAAGAGGAAGAGGAGGAGGAAAACAATCACAACTGAGGAGGAGGGGAGGAGGAGTGGAGTGGGAGTAGGAGGAGGAGGAGGAGGAGGAGGAGGAGGAGGAGGAGGAGGAGGAGGAGGAGGAGGAGGAGGAGGAGGAGGAGGAGGAGGAGGAGGGGGGGGAGGGGGGGAGGAGGGGGAGGGGGGAGGAGGAGGAGTGGGAGGAGGAGGAGGAGGAAAATAATCCCAACTGAGTAGGTGGAGGAGGAGGAGGAAAATAATCCCAACTGAGTAGGTGGAGGAGGAGGAGGAAAATAATCCCAACTGAGTAGGAGGAGGAAAATAATCCCAACTGAGTAGGTGGAGGAAAATAATCCCAACTGAGTAGGTGGAGGAAAATAATCCCAACTGAGTAGGTGGAGGAGGAGGAGGAAAATAATCCCAACTGAGTAGGAGGAGGAGGAGGAGGAAAATGATCCCAACTGAGTAGGAGGAGGAAAATAATCCCAACTGAGTAGGTGGAGGAGAAGGAAGAAAATAATCCCCAACTGAGTAGGTGGAGGAGGAGGAGGAAAATAATTACAACTGAGTAGGAGGAGGAGGAGAAGGAGGAGTCTGTGATATCAGAATCAACATTTTACAAAAAAAAATAAGGAAAAATTGATGCTTAAAAAAAAACATTAATAAAGAGAAGAATTACATAAAAGGGTATACCACTGATAAACTATAAAGGGATTAATGGCAACTGATACCCTTGGGGAATTATCTTCAAATAAAAATAAAAAAATGTTGACCACAGTAACTGCATAACTGATCAAAAGTCCTTCAATCAGTATCAAGGTTTCGTACTTAACAAACTATGAAAATACTTACTGAAAACATTCAGGTACAAATTTTAATGAGTGTACTAACAACTCAACCATTATTTAACCCAATGAGCATGGGTGTCAAGACTACAATGCCATGCCCACTGTAATAAAAATGTTATACATTGTCTTTACACTTAGATGGCTCTGCAAGTGCTTAGTCATCGAGGCCACAACTATTAGTCTTACCTATCTCATCTGTTTACCCTTTTCCTTCATTTTTTGAAAGATTCACTAATACTCATAATATCAATAAGAATGATAAAAATGTCAATATTAATAGTACTGGAAAGAAAAACACATTTTCCCGCTAATTCAAGGAATGGGGAAATCAGGGTTGGTCACTAGGGCCAACTGATAAACTCCTTGCTGCTGAGCACGCATGGAGCCATCTGTATCTAACAAAACTCACTAAAATCTAAAGGGGGCAATACATAAGCCCGCTGACATTGGGTTAATAATGAGTGTTCTTGTTTCATTCCTGGCCAACTACATACTAATTATTCAAATAAACACCTACCTTCACAGCAAATTCTTTACATAAACCTTACCTTTGTGTTTGTAAGCAGGAATGATCTGCTGGAGTATTTAGGATAGCTTTCACTCGACACAAGCTTCACTGAGATATGTTCATACTGCTCTTCATCATCTGGCCAATATTTGTTACAGCATCCTTCTCCACTGCCCAACTGTAAAACACATTAAGGTTTAGAGACAATGTTATAATTATGAAATCTTTACTTCTTTCCTCCACTAACATCAACTTTTCTCTTAGATGCACAAGTTCAAAGACCAGATATGAGATATGTAAACAAACTTAACAGTTTTGTCATCTAATCACTTTCAGGAAGAATTAAACTTTTTAATAATAGGTGCATCATCAATGGCAAGTATGAGGAGGAAAAAAAAGTATATTCTTATATTTTTTATATTACATTACAAAAAAACATATATTCAAAAATATGTACAATGCAAGATCAATTTTACAAATGGTGATAATTTCTTTAATCGTTTCACCATTTTAAGTAATATCAGACATGCTATTAATTTAATACTGTTGTTTTCAATGCTGAAGAGAGCGTGATCAACCAGCCATATTCATTTCATATTTTCAGCAAACATGGTCTTCTGACCTCCCTTAACCTAAACAACAAACATACATGCAGTCAAAAGAAAGAGGGTAATCTACTATACCTAAAACTGGAAGAGAGAAGAAACCAAAGGCAAAAAAAAGCAAGAAAAGAAATCACTTGAACTTACAGCAGTTATAAATCAGTTAGTCAAGCTTTGTTAATGGTGCATGTTGATGTTATGTGCAGCACCCCATAAAATTATCAACCAAAACCATGTCATCTGACCTTATTCATGATATGCTATCAACCAATGACTAAATTTATCTCTTACATTTAACTTTTACAGGTACTCCCTTTCAATGCTACCTTTTATTCTCTAATAAGAAGACTATAATAACTTTAACAATAAATAACAATAATATCAGTAATACTGTTAATAGTATGATAATTAAAAAATCATATAAATACATGTAAATTACTATTTTAGCATAACAAGTTGGATAAACTAGAATACCTTACAAGAGAGGCTTCATGGTACAACAACAATCTATACTGTCTTATCAGTAACATTTAGCTTATTGTATGGATATTTTATTCTTATTAAAAAACACATACACATACACACACACACACACACAAACCCGCACAGCAGAAAGAAAATCATTTTAAAACTAAATTATTCTATCCTCATACTTAAAGCTGCCTTGCAGGTATAGAGAAATACTTTTTTCTTGAGTTTAAAAACTAATTTAAAAAGAAAAACAATAGATATCTGATGCATAAGATCCAAAAATAATTAAATAAACAAACATTTCTCAATAAAACTGTTATTTCTTGTTGGCTACATCTACCCCTTGGCTCATCTCCATCCTGACTCAATATGAAATCAACATGAAACCTTCATCAGTAAACATTTAAGCAATACATAAATACTTATTCCTTATTTTTTCTCATTTGAAGACTTTCCAATAACCATATTCTGATACTACTTGTTCCACACATTTCATGGTCACAAGTTTTCTGATGGATAAGACAAGACCGGACAGGAAAGTGTAAGGGAGGATAGGGGACAGCAGAGCAGAGCCATCAAGACTGAGCAGAGCAGGGTTAGGACAGACGGGCAGGGTAAGGGAGGGGTCAGGGCTGAAAAGTAATTAGAGGTCAGGGAATGGAGCAGGACAGGGGAAAGGTAAGATACAGGACAAACAGGGAAGTGCAGGGCAATCCAAGGCAAGGAAGAGGAAGTAAAGGTCAGTTTAACAAGATGCATAACTTTTTTAACAAAAAAGAAAGAAAGAAAGAAAGAAAGAAAGAAAGAAAGAAAGAAAGAAAGAAAGAAAGAAAGAAAGAAAGAAAGAAAGAAAGAAAGAAAGAAAGAAAGAAAGAAAGAAAGAAAGAAAGAAAGAAAGAAAGAAAGAAAGAAAGAAAGAAAGAAAGAAAGAAAGAAAGAAAGAAAGAAAGAAAGAGAAAGAAAGAGAAAGAAAGAGAAAGAAAGAAAGAAAGAAAGAAAGAAAGAAAGAAAGAAAGAAAGAAAGAAAGAAAGAAAGAAAGAAAGAAAAAGAAAGACAGCAAGAGAAAGAAAGAAAGAAAAAAAAAAAAAAGAGAAGAAATTTGGACAGAAAATTTACCATGGATAATGTTAGACAGGCCAATTTACCATAAAATAACATAACTCATAACAAGCAAGGTAAAAGAGATCTACACAGGGATGAGAAAGCTTTGCCAGGCATTGTTAGGACAGGTTGAGTTGTGCCTCATGAGGATAGGACAAGGTATATTCGGTATCTGATCACAACTTTGATTCCTAACAAAGGGCAAATGTGGTATACATGAACATGAATAGTTTTTCTTAAATGGTTCATTCTATTTCATTATTACCCATTTTCTTGTATGAATCCTTGAACAGGTAAAGATAACTGGCATTGCCATTGTACCAAATTTTTAAAATCTTTTTACAAGCACTACATTATTGTATGAGTAGCATTACATAACTCCTTCTTAATTGATATCTACCAGGATTAAATAAAATCAAGAAAACACTAATTCTAACATATTCAGCACAATAAATAGGAAGCTGGACCTTCTCCCTTCGAAAATACTTTATTGTGCACTGATCTCATAACCAGTTTTATAAGAAGAGAAACCTATTAACCCTTGGATCTGGATGATTCATTGCACTCACATGGCCCAAAATATGGGCAGCATTAGGCTTATGTGAGCAGCCACTCTGCCAGGTGCGTGGCTTGTAGGTCGGGAGCACACGAACACCCATGTGCAGTGAAAAGACTCTATGCCTTCCCTTTGCAATATTATTCTTATGAATAAACATTTTTAGCTTTTTCCTATTTTCCAATGTCCATATTTGTTTTGATATGCTTTATCCAGATGGTAATAGAATGCTTTCCCTGCACAGACTCTTATATCATCAAGAATAATAACAATAAGTAACATTTTGTTATTTGTGTCATTTTTTATTCTTTTGTAATATTCAATTTTCTGTAATGCATCCTGAGGCCAGGAATAGGATGCCGAGAATGGAAATGGCTCTGGTCTCCCAACCCTTATTTGATGGCACCCGCACCATGCTTCTGATCTATCTGTCTCTTCTTAGATGGCACCCAATCAACATAGGCAAAATAAATTACTAAATACATATGTGTGTGTGTGTGTGTGTGTGTGTGTGTGTGTGTGTGTGTGTGTGTGTGTGTGTGTGTGTGTGTGTGTGTGTGTGTGTGTGTGTGTGTGATATCACAGGGAATACACAGTAATAAATGAATATTATGATATCATTTAACTTAACATACATCTGGTTTCAAGACTAATGTTAAGAAAAATATATCTGAGCAATGAAAAGAGGTCTTTACCCCACTTTCTACATGAAACTAATCACATTCAGAGCAAAATGACTTCATATTGCATATAATCATCATGAGTTAAAACCATCCTATTTCTTGCTGTACTCAGCAAAATAAACTAGATCACAAGAGACACAAAAATCACAAATTTCCTGGACTGACAGCAAATGTAACTGAGAGACAAGATAAACAATGATAGATAAATGGTTCAGGCAGATGCCTTTTTGGGTGCTCACTTCCAAACAGTAAATACAGCTACATCAACAGTGACCTGAAAAAACTTCTTAAAAAGCATACCAAGTCCAAATACATAAATAAATCATTATGTGCTTTCCTGGATTGCCTCAGCTACAAACGAAATTACAAATATATGGTGAAACTGTGCTTAAGAACAGGACAGATTTCAGAAATAATAGTTTGAAAGATAATTCCCATTTTACAAATAAATACTGTCACCTAACCCACTGCATGTGACAAAATTCACAGAAAGTAATATGAATGGGGGACACACACTTCAACCTTATGCAAGAAAAAAATGTTATGTTAATAAAATTGCCAAGACCCAGCCAAACTCAAAAAGAAGTCAAATCACAAACACAAACTTTCTAATTAATTTACCTGACCAAGTTGTACCTAGTGGGAATATCAAAAAGTAAATTTTGATCATCATCTTTTGTAGTAATCTTCATATAAAAAACAAACTTAATAACTAAAATGCTAATAGCAAGCTTTAGTTGCATTAACAGGTGACTAAATAATTAGTAGCATCAACATATATTACTGTGGAAAACAAACCTCAGGCCATGGTTTTAGTAAAGAAAACCAGCTCTGAAATAGCGTCACGCCAGGCTGATATTCAAGCATCAATGAAAGCCAAAAGAGCTGAAGGATATCTAAGGCGCCACACATTATCAACAACAAACAAGTCTTTCATCATTGGTGTATAGCCTGCAATCTGATTTGCATGAAAGATAATGGACTACATCATGGAAAAATTATGTATACATACATTTTCTTCCTCCTTTTCCTTTAGGGTATGTTACATATTCTTTGACTTTCAGAAAGCATATACATGGTTGCAGCAGGATAATGCTTTGATATATTAGGACCCTTGAACATATGCAAAAATAGAAATGTGCGGTAACCATAAATAAAGCACCCTGTGACTGAGAGTGACACACCTTCACCTACAATAAATTTCTGAGTATATTTAACAGGGCTACAAACAGGTAAAAAACTGGAATAATTTTGAGACTACAATAAAAAAAAATCATAATGAATACAAGATAATAATAGCTTGAATTTCAGCATAGAATGACACTTCCTTTGGTCTGTTTTCCTATACTGTTAATTGCAACTATTGGCAACTACCATTAACCCATATCTGCCGAGCCACACCTATAGCCGTCACAACAAACCGACTCATCATGCCGGGTGCGGCTATAAGTGTTATGACGCACAAGAGCACGTCAAGCGGAAAGTTCCACTACATGTAGTAGACTCCCGGGCCTAACAGCAGGACAGTTGCCAGAAGTCACCAGAGTCAATGACACCAAGAGATTTCTGACACCGTTATTGAGGGGTTAATAAACAATATTTTGAAAACATCTAAAAAGTACAATTAGTTTCCAATTTCAGTTGTACAATTACATAAAGTTACTTTTAACTATTCCCTTCTTATATTCTCCTTTTTCCTAAATACCTATCATTATTGTCCTTTATCAACTTCCCCACTCTTCTGAATTATAAAGAGTAAAGTTTTTAAAGTAACAATCTGACAATTTCAGTCTAATAATTGTAACTAATGTCACATCCCTTGTGCCATGCATTTGCCACTAATCCATGTAAATTGTAAACAATATGGCAGAGAAATGTATAGTATGCAGTGACAAAAAGCTTGAATCTTTTTATTGTTACACTGGCACTGGAATACTTAGTGGCAAAGTCACAAAATCAAAGTAAACTACATTAGACAACTGTCACCAGTGCATGACTTTATAGACAAAATAATAATAATAAAAAATATATGTATATAAAAGGAACACAGATGGAATGATAGGAGACAAAAGCAGACAAGCAAAACTCTCAACTTCTCTAACCTCAGACAGCATGACTATGGTTGTAACTTCTTGGTCAAACACCATTCTCCAGAAGTCTGCAATTGTGTTCTCCATCGGATCTTGAGTGACTATAAATGACTCAGCCAGATCATAACCCTGTGGGATATTGAAATAATTAGCTTACTTCAGGACCACTGACATACTGTAACTGCCAGATATAAAACACTCTCATTAGTAATGAATTACAAATTCAAAATGCAGCACAAAGAACTCCATGTGTTCCTTTGTTTTCAACTAACCGTAACAAAGGAGGCGTTGATGTAAGTAGATGATGGTTTGGTAGGCAATGGTGCAAGGATAACACGATTGTTATCATATGGCAGCAAGAAGTCATACCTATTCTTGGGTTTATTCTCTTCACTTGTTGCAATAGCAAAAGCTTTTCTATCTTCTACTACCTTACCCAGCCGCTGCAAATAAGAGAAAATACTGTAAGAACACTAAAAAAAAGAAAAAGAAAATAAATACATATGGTGTTAATAGAACAAAATAAAAGGGAACATGACTCAGATCATGAACATGTCTCCCTCTTTCTTTTTCTCTTCCCTTCTCAATGCACTGAAGCAATCAACTTCCAAAAGGATAACAATAATAACAATAATAGTAATAGTAATAGTAATAGTAATAGTAATAATAATAATAATAATAATAATAATAATAATAATAATAAACAGCCCATTACCTCAAATTCCTTCTCAAGTGGTGAAGAATCATCTAAACTGTCATGGTGTGTGTGGTTGCTGTAAGCTTCTTTCAGCTGAGATATGGTAAGCTCAGTGTTTCCAAATTGGCTGTACTCCATTAGCGCACGGTGGATGAACACATACTGTTTCTGTTGAGAGAACACATCCTGGAGTCAAAATCTAACTCTCTAAGCATACTTGCATGACAATTAAATTTGCAAATACTACACAAAAGAAATTAATGACAAGAAAAATATCCCAAAGTATCCTTTCTATCACACAATAGCACAGCTATCTCTTTCAGAACTTACAAGGGACTGAACGAGGAAGTTTCTCTGATGCCGTAGATCACAAATGAAGTTGAAGATTGAGGCCTGACCTTCTTCATCCAGCTCCATCACCAGAGAGTCTAAACCCACTAAAGTTCCGGTTCGCCCTACTCCAGCACTGCATGGAGAACAAAAATTTTATGTGCATAAATTTCTACCGAAACATTTTCATATGCAAATTGCTTTTCTCCAATAGCTTAGGGACGATATTCCTGTACTAGATATATGAAAAATAAATAAAGTAATAAAATAAAGGAAGATCATTTCTTCTCATTAATTTTATCAATTATTCCCAAATGTTGCAAAAAGGGATCATTAACAAAAGCTTTAATAATAAAAATGATATAAAAATAATAAGGAACTTTACCTGCAATGAACCAAGAGTGGCCCTTGGTCATGTGAATAGGCCTCGTTAATACGGCGCAGGAAGGAGAGGACTCCAGTCGGGTGTTCAGGAGCAATAAAGTCTTTCCAGAGCAGGTAGTGGTACTGGAGAACCTCGTGTGTTTGGGGGTCATCGGGCTCACCCCATTCAGCCCTCAGAGTCCGAACCATGTAATCTGTCGTGAAGAGATTAGAAATTAGTGTCTGAATTTTGCTGCCTTGGAAAAAAAAAAAATTTTTTTTTTTTTAGTAAGCTGTTCTGAATTTTGTTTCATTTGCTTGAACTGATATCCTATACTCAGGTTCACCTATTAAATTGTTTCTTTAATAAATACTCTAATCCATTTATATCTTTCAGTTCTCAGTTATCTGTATAATTTCACAACTTGTGAATTATCAACAATAGTATTAACCACATTAAACAAATAAAATCATAGTGGGCATGGCATGCCCACTGGCATAGGGTTAAAAGGGAATCTACTTTTCCCACTAGATTTGTCATCAGAAGTGCACCACATATGTGGTGTTGGTCAAGACCACTAAAAGTTTCAGATATAGTGGCTATCAAAATCAATACCCAAACCATATCATAAACCAGCAGTTAGCATACCTGAAAATGCTTTTTCCTTGATGAGATGCACTGTAATGTTTCCAAAAGTCTTGATTTGCCCTGCTTCAGGCCAATACTTGACACACTTGATCTTGCCAGTCTCCTCTAAATTAGTAAGCATCACGCAAACACCACAGCGTTGCTCTACAATCATTCTCCAGAAGTCGTCCACAGTTGTATCCATTGGTCCTGGAATTATCCAAAATAAATTCATTTATATGTTAAAACTAAACGTCTCTCAGCCATAATTCCTGGAGTTGGTCAAAAGAATGAAATTATTTGTATGTTAAAACTAAACATTTGTAAGCCATAATATAACCAATAAAATTTAAAATTAGTTAGCCATAATTCTACAAAAATCACATTTCTTATTCTGACTGTATTTTTTCTAAAATCAGCACAAGGTATATTTACCCTGAGCACAGACAAACTTCTTCCGTTCCTTGTAGCCCAAAACGTAATTTGCATTGATGTAGTCTGTCCCAACAGCACCATTAATTTGTGACAGCTTGACACGTGTCTGATCATAAGCCTTGATATCTGGATAGCGGTTCTTTGGGGCATTCTCAATGAGATCTGAAGCCCGACTTGTGCGATCATAGAACTTCTCTGGCAGTGCCTGAATAAAAACAATATTTAAGAAATCTTGTTGCATCAAGGTTAAACTAAGCCATATCTGTATCAAATGTATCAAATTATCATTCTCAAAATCTGTTCATGCATTTAAGAATTCTTAAGTGTACATAAAAATATATATGTATATATATACATATATAGATATATATATAGATATATATAGATACATATATATACACATATATATACACATATATAGATACATATATATACATATAAAAATAAATAAATAAATATATATATATATATATATATATATATATATATATATATATATACACACACATACATATGAATGGTAAAAGACTACCATGTTGATACTATGGCAGAAATAACACAATACACAATATATGTGTGTGTGTGTGTGTGTGTGTGTGTGTGTGTGTGTGTGTGTGTGTGTGTGTGTGTGTGTGTGTGTGTGTGTGTGTGTGTGTGTGTGTGTGTGTGTATGTGTGTATGTGTGTATGTGTGTATGTGTGTATGTGTGTATGTGTGTATGTGTGTGTGTATGTGTGTGTGTGTGTGTGTGTGTGTGTGTGTGTGTGTGTGTGTGTGTGTGTGTGTGTGTGTGTGTGTGTGTGTGTGTGTGTGTGTATATGTGTATATGTGTATATGTGTATATTTATATATGTGTATATGTGTATATGTGTATATGTGTATATGTGTATATGTTTATGTATATATGTATATATGTATATATGTATATATGTATATATGTATATATGTATATATGTATATATCATATATATGTATATATGTATATATGTATATATATATATATATATGTGCATATATATCTCACACACACACACACACACACACACACACACACACACACACACACACACACACACACACACACACACACACACACACACACACACACACACTCTTTTTTATATACATACACAAACATATATATACATACACAAACATATATATACATATACCTATATACCTTTACATATACAAAAATAAATATATACATATCCATGTATAATATATAAATATATAATACATACATACATAAACATATATATACATACATATACATATGCATACATACATACATATACATATATATACATATACATATATATATGCATAAATACATACATACATATACATATATATTTATTTATTTATATATCTATTAAGTTTTATATCTATTTATCTACTTATTTCTATTCTTTAAAAAAACTCACCTCATATTCTCTTCTAAATCCTAGTTCCGAGTCTTTTAGCTTCTCAACGTACTGAGGCACAAGTTCCTCTCGTGGAACTGGCTTTACATCAACAGCTGGTTGGGACATGAGTGTGTGAGATCTTCTTAGGGATCTGAAGATTCGCCTGAAGAGAATGTAACACCAATGAGTATTGCTTAATGTATACCATAACCTGTGGAGTACCTTCTTAGCACTTACAGAGCAATGTGGCTATACTGTTGGATAACTTGTAATTTTTATTCACAGCAAGGGAAAGATTATTAAAATGCAAATATTAAAGGTGGCAAGTACTGCCTGACAGGAAGTGCTGATATTGAGGAAAAAACTACCAATTGTCAATAAGGACATCTATGATTTGTCATTTGAAAATAAACACATTAACTGAAGAGGTGTATTGCAGTGTACAGGCTATATATCATGAATACTATTGCCTGGCATATTAACAAACATGCAAGGCAACATTTTCCACAATTAATCAGTTCAGAAACCACAACTGAAATCTTGGTAATTACCGTTCTTTAAATAATCCTAACACTGAAAAATTAAGCAAAAATTCATAGCTTTACCCACAAGAGGTTTGGGAAATTGCTGGAAATAGATACAGGAAATAATAGTTGTACATTATTCAAAAGATTTTTTTTCTTAACTCACCCTAGAGATCCAGACAGACTCTCTGTGACTTCTTCCTCTTCTAAATGCTTATTCCTTCTACGATAGAAACATAGAAGACTACATAATCCTATTGTTAACAGGAGAAGGAATGTGAAAAGACCAGCAGCCACATATATAATCTGCATCTGGGATATGTGTGTTGGTGGGTCATTGCTGTATTCAATGTCTTTCACAGGCTGAATAACCGGAAAGAAGTCAGAATATGCTGTCAATGGTTGTCCTGTGCTAGATTGAACTGGAAAAAGAAAAATAAGAGGACTTAGGCTCTGTATTCTTAGTGATCTTAATAGGAAAGTCATATAAAAACTACATCTTTTCTGTATGATATAAAGAATTTCCTGACACAGGTTTACAAATACACAAGTTAGTACTGTTACATTAAAGAATAATTCTTAAATATGTACAAAAGGTCAACACAAATAAATCTATAAAGCATATATGATAAAATTAGCTACTATAAAATGTACTACCAAAACTGGTAACACTGATGTCACCTTACTATAGTGCATCTAAACTTAGTAAACAAAAACTGGCTACAAACCTCAGACAATGAAGTACTCCTATTCATCAATTTTTTTTTGTGTGAAAAAGTGATACTGCAGTATTTTGCACATTTAAAACATATAAACCTTTTAATCTTTTTCACTGAAATTTTCTGCATTTAACACCAATCTATATTTTTTTCTCTAGAGACTTGGCAAATTAGAGTAACCCAGAGTCCAGGATGTGTTGCCAGTTTTTTCTTTATTGAGATTGGACAAAGTATAGTTACCTGCATACTGTTTACATAATTAGGTAAGTAAAATCAGTCTTTAACACTTCAGTAATGAAACATGTCTATAACATCAGCAGTTTGACCTAGCTTTTAATGATAGCAAGAACTTGGTGAACATCACTTTCCATTACATGATGCTTTGTTGTACAGCTTAAGCAAACATGAATAGTCAACAAGCCTGACTACTACTTTAGGAAGCTTACCCGAGAGTATCACAAAGCCTGTGTAGTTAGATTCCTGTGAAAGTATACCATCTACAACTGGTGGTAGGACTTGCAGCGAAAGGAGGGATCGCCTATTCCCCCTCGTCATGGACCTTTTGACGCGGCTCTCATTGCTGGTGGATGCTGCTGCTTCACCCATAGGCATCATCTCCCCCAAGCAAGCCGCACATCCCTCAGACCAATTTCCTACAACCTTTCCATCTCCCAAGAGCAGGTACTTGTCCTTCACAGACCACCTGAGGAGAATCCAATTCTACGTTGTCTACTACCATTATGCAATTTTCAGGCATTAGCTAGTTACATGATCTCTATCTGCTCTGCACTCTCTTGTAAATGAACCATGCTGTCTTAGTCCAATTTTAAGGAAGAGGACATTTATGAGTCAACTGCTTTAAGATACTGTTCTTCCAATTAGTAAAAAAAAAATCTCAATAACCTTTAAACATGAAGCAATAACTTTTGATCTCTTGTGAATTCTGTAGTGAAAGAAATCCAATATTCACACTTTGCTGCTAAAAAAAAAAGTCAATTTCCAACAAAGCCAATAGTGAACATTATTATCTAGTGCCATAAAAAAGAACAGACAATAACTATGACAAGCATGTATATGGATATCAAAGCTTTACTCTAAACTAATAAAGAAATTACTACTGCCAGATACAAAGCATATTGACTTGTGTGCATCACTGTGACTGCATGGGAATCCATTCAATTCAGATGTTTATTGTGTGCAGGAATGTGGCAATTTCTAACTTTGAAAAAGGTAGGAAAAATGTAAATGTCAAATGTTTGTACAAATATTTACCAATTACAATGTGCAAAAATATGTAAAGAAAAGCTGATATTTTGTGTGTTGTGCAACTTTTATCAATACTCTATACATTCTATGGTCCCACTAATATTATAAGTCCATAATTATCAAAATTTGTATTAGCACCATGATACAACACATCTCACCCTGATTTCATGATACAAACACTTACATGTATTAAAAATAGAATCACTTGATTTTACAAACACACACACACACACACACACACACACACACACACACACACACACACACACACACACACACACACACACACACACACACACACACACACACACACACACACTCTCTCTCTCTCTCTCTCTCTCTCTCACACACACTCTCACACACACTCTTACACACACTCTCACACACACTCTCTCTCTCTCTCACACACACTCTCACACACACTCACACACACACTCTCACACACACTCTCACACACACTCACACACACACTCTCACACACACACACACTCTCTCTCTCTCTCTCTCTCTCTCTCTCTCTCTCTCTCTCTCTCTCTCTCTCTCTCTCTCTCTCTCTCTCTCTCTCTCTCTCTCTCTCTCTCTCTCTCTCTCTATATATATATATATATATATATATAGACTGACAGAACAAAATCGCTGACATCAAACTATGGAAAGCCCCACTTACCTGGAAAAGGCTTCAGCAACATAGGCTCCAGATGCTGAAGGTGACCGGTGGACCTCATCATAGGTGCTGAGTGGCAAGTCTTTGGGCTCTGATATAGAGTGGATTGTATCCCCTTTGGACAATTTCACAATAACAATCCTACAACACAGAGAAATGCAAAACATGGGAATATTAAAAGTCTATTCTCATAAACACTTGTTTGTAGAGCTATTTTTTGTAAATAAAATGCCATTCAAGATTAGAAAAAGAACTCTTGTAATCCTTGTACTTACCTGTGACAGCATATGGTTCCATTACGTTCTGATGCCCTTGGTACTGGTAATCTAAGAACAGTTCGTCCATCATGAGGATATTTCCACCAACTTATTCTTTCAGGTGTTGGTACCCAAACAGGCATTGAACACACAGCATTCATGGAAGAACTGTAGCGATGCCTCGAGCCAGCATAAACCTAGGAGAAAAGAGCATCATCTCTATGAAATACTGAAGTCACTAGTCTTCTTTATATTTATATACTATAGCCTCTCTGTAGAAGCAAAACAAATATTAGTCAATAAATCTAAATATCTTTGAACATTACATAAGAAGTTATAGTAACATCAATAAACAAAGTAGACTATACCCTATAATAGAATGTTTTCAGTGTTTGACCTACCTTGATGGTATAGTTTGTGTTTGGGAGAGCATTGTAGAAAGTGTAATTCCTGAGTGATCCAGCAACATTATGTCTATAGTCATTGTTATAATATCTTCTCTGGCCATCCACATTGATGTAAGATGCAGTTTCCACAATTTCTATTTTATAGTGGTCAATCACACCATTGGGATTCTTTGGTGGTTGCCAGAGAATCTTGATGGTGCTGGGGACCTTATTTACACTGTGCTCACACTCTAACAGAAGGTCAGAAATCCTGTCTGGCACACCATTGAGGGTCATTCCAAACACAGGAGCCGAGAAATTTCCACAATCACGCTTTTCATCAGCAAAGACATCCATGCATGCTTTCACCTGGGGAAATAATAATAATGATACATCAACATACAGACACTTATAAGAAAGGAGATTAGATAAAATACAGAAGATAAAGAATTAAATCAAAAATAATTTTGACAGATTTCAATGACTATTGTATTGCATTAAACTTTAAACTGATATCATATTTTAGAATATTTATCAATAATTAATTACAATCATTCTCTGGAGCTTATAGTAATTTCTGAAGCTCACTGGGACACTCCTGAGAGATTAAAGATTTGGTGGTTATAACTCAATATTCGTCTTGTAGCTCCCTTTTTAACTTACTCCAAGAAGTTCTATAAATGAAAAGTCCCATGCTTTAGCCTTTTCAGAAATGAGGATGACTTTGATACATGTGGCAGCTGACCTGATTATGTCAAGGCAGGCCATATATGATCTCAAATACCCTGCACCCTACTTTCTCCTAGGTACCACACTGGAGAGGACAGTGGACTCTAGCAGACCTTGGAAAACTTCGTGAAGGACAGAAATGCTTCCAATAACATTAAAGGAGAAACCCTGAATTTCTCCACAATTTTAAGGTATCAGTTTCATAAAGACCTGTTTACCCATGATTCTTTATGCTTGTTAACTTGTTTCTCCCCTGTTACTTCCACTGTATATTGGATAGCTTCTTCAACTTTGATGCTCTATTATTCAGGAACTATTTAACCTGTTACTGCCAGGTCACATGTATAGCCGTCATAACAAACCACCTGATCTACCGGGTACGGCTATACATGTGGCAACGCGCTCTCAAGCGGCTACATGTAGCAGACTCTTATTCCCAGCAGCTGGACGGTTGCCAGAAATCATTGGAGTCTACGATGCCAAGAGATTTATAATACCGTCACTGAGGGATTAATATACATTTTCAGTGCATGTAAAATTGAGCTCTTTAAATAATAAAAAAACAAATTTGACCCTGACAAAAGTTTAGTAACTGGGGAGGAATAGACACCTAAAGAATTGCAGTTTTAAGGGATTAACAGATAAATGGCCAGGACAAACCATGAACTGGTACTGTGTTGCCGGCTTCAACCCTGTAAACATGTGATCTACGGCTGGAGCTGGCTTCATGGCCTGCTGAGCATCTCCTGTATTAGGGTCCGTCAGTGATAGAAGGTAGTAACCGACATACTCCTTCATCTCTTCCTCAGGCTGGCTCCATCCTACTGTGAGAGAATCCACAGTGGTTCCTCTTGGTGATGCGTTGGGGGTGAACTTTGGTTCTGAAAATAAATTGATAAGTATCAATTACCCAAATGGTAATTATGATAAGTATGGAAACAGGGAAGGGAAGGGAAGGGAAGGGAAGAGGAGGGGAAGAGAAGAGGAGGGGAAGAGAAGGGGAGGGGTAGAGAAGGGGAGGGGAAGAGAAGGGGAGGGGAAGAGAAGGGGAGGGGAAGAGAAGGGGGGGAAGGGAGGGGAAGGGAGGGGAGGGGAGGGGAAGGGAAGGGAAGAGGAGGGGAAGAGAAGGGGAGGGGAGGGGAAGGGGAGGGGAAGGGGAGGGGAGGGGAAGGGAAGGGGAGGAGAAGGGAAGGGGAGGGGAGGAGAAGGGAAGGGGAGGGAAGGGAAGGGGAGGGGAAGGGAAGGGGAGGGGAAGGGAAGGGGAGGGGAAGAGAAGTGGAGGGGAAGAGAAGTGGAGGGGAGGGGAGGGGAAGGGAAGGGGAGGGGAAGAGAAGTGGAGGGAGGGAGGGGAGGGGAAGGGAAGGGGACGGGAAGAGAAGGGGATGGGAAGGGGACGGGAAGAGAAGGGGATGGGAAGGGGACGGGAAGGGGACGGGAAGAGAAAGGGAGAGGAGGGGAGGGGAGGGGAAGGGAGGGGAGGGGAAGGGAGGGGAGGGGAGGGGAGGGAGGGAAGGGAGGGGAAGAGAAGGGGAGGGGAAGAGAAGGGGAGGGGAGGGGAAGGGGAAGGGAGGAGAGAGGAAGAGAAGGGGAAGGGAGGAGAGAGGAAGAGAAGGGGAAGGGAGGAGAGAGGAGAGAGGGGAGAGGAGGGGAGAGGAGGGGAGGGGAGAGGAGGGGAAGGGGAGGGGAAGGGAGGAGAGAGGAAGAGAAGGGGATGGGAGGGTAAGGGAAAGGGAGGAGAGAGGAAAACAACACAAATATGTGTGTCCATATATTATACATAACAATATCCTGCGAATTTTTCCCCTTTTTTATCTTCATACATGTTCTGGAATATGATGCTCAAAGTGTTCAGTTCCCACAAAAGAAAGAACTGTGATCCAAACCATAAATCTTGACCTCACCTTCAGTAAGAAGAGTAACAATCTCTTCTCTGCTCTCTGTTTCCCCTACTTCATTTGCAACCACAACTTTCAGGTGAATCTCCTCCCCTGGAGAACCAACATCTTCAAGAACTTTGTTTGTGGACTCAGCAATCACCTCTGACTGTTCTTCAAAGTTGCTCTCTGCTCTGGCCACCTATTGTACAAATGGAGTATTAACATTTCTACAAAAAAAAAATATATATAAATTAACTGCAGCAAATCTATGTAAGCAATACAATTTTAAAATGTCTAGACATATATATATATATATATATATATATATATATATATATATATATATATACACACACACACACACACAAACCACACTTTAAAATTGGTGAATGAACAATCAAAAGGAAAAGAAAGAAAGAAAAAATAAAAATTCTTCTCAACAAAACTTACCACAATCTTCATTTCATGAACAGGAGCGTTGTTCTCCTTGACTGACCACTCAGCCTGAATTTCCTTGGGTCCGACAGCACGTACCTTCGTTAGATTGACCTCTGGGAAATCTAGTAAAAGACAATGTAGTTACAAGGATTGCATAAGCTTTATATATATATATATAAATAAAACAACATAATCCATAATCATAATCTGAAACACAATGTGTACTTCTCTAATGTTTTCAATATCTAAATCATATTCAGAACAAAGAGAATCAACAATAAAGGTCACCTTGAACAAGTAGAACAGGTGTTCCACTCTGGTCACTGTTACCAATGGTATTTGAGGCTTTACATTCATATGTTCCATTATCTTTCAGCGTTACATTTTCTATCAGTAGATCTGACAGGTGCAAGTCTGATTCCTTGCTGGTTTCTACACTGTACCTGTAAAAATTGGGAGTGATTTTAAATATACAAATTTCCTGAATTATAAGTTTTATCCTCATAACTTGTCTGTCTATGTCTAAACTTTTCTACAAATAATGTTAATAGCAATTGACTAGAATATTCTAGGTAATGAATCTAAAAGCAAAAAAAACAAATGGGCACACCCACACTCAATAACACAACTAGGGAAATGTTGATGTTTTATACAAATACCCTTACCCTTTCTTTTTGTCAAGCTGCTCCTTATCCTTAATCCAAAACACCTCAGGAGCAGGGACGGCTTCAAAAGTACAAGAGAGTTTTGCCTTAAGCCCAGCTCTCACTGTGAAGTTCCTAGCTTCCATCAGCACAGGAGGAGCTATAAACAAACCAAAGCAAAGACAATAAAGAAAAGACAAAATCAAGTAAATTACTTGGATCCCATTATTATGTGACTAATAATACAACTTTCAATGGAAATCTCTGACTATTACTTACCCTGTACATGAATGGTAACATTTTTATCTGCAACTTTGTCTTTGTTGGTCTTATTTACACGGCAGTGATAGCGCCCTGAGTCTCGGAGGCCAACACGAAAAATCGTTAGGGTACTCAAGAGGTTCTCCTTCTCAACTTCTGTTATCACTTGCCACCGCACACCATCTGGCCTGAAGGATTAAATATAATCTTCAAATGGTTGCAAGAAAATAATGATAGTTATCCATTCTTTCATAAAACCATCGTAAATATTAACAAGTATGACTTTTTTTTTCTTACGATTTTATCATTGGGAAATACTAATTACTTAAAAAATTAACACACAATTACTAGTGGGTTCTTCTACAGAGATTTGCCAAGTTTCAAAGCCGAGAACACACACAAAAAAATTAAGAATAAAAACTGGCTTTAGCCTATTGATGCTAGGATGGCATGTACATACATGACATGTTCCCTGTAACTTTATCTCATTTTGTGTACACAGAGTTGGCTTCACAAGAGCTTTTCATCAAGGAGTCAATAACTAGCCTACCTGATCACCTGTTTATCCTTTTTCTTGATTTCTGGAAAGATTTTTATTTTCGACTTCTTACCACTATTAGCATTATAAAAAACATAAATATCCCAATGTAAATATCAATAATAAAGGAAAGATAAATATTAACTCCTATAATATCAATTGAAATCATGAAAATATTTTTCAATATCTGAAACCATGGAACAGAGATAGCAGGTGAGGTCAGGTAGGCCTACTGACTAAATCTTGTGGAGCCATCTGTGTGAATAAAATTCACAAAACAAAACCATAATGTCCAATGCAATTACCCAGTACCATAGGGCTAAAAGATATCTGCAATCATACCTATGTATGGCTTGCTTTTTCTTGGGAAAAGATTTGTATATTATCTTGTACAACAAAATACAGAACAATGTGAGGATGTGAAGTGGGCAAGAAAGGGGAGGAGTAATATTATGACTTGACATACCCCCCACCCACATGGCATTACAGGAGTCTGGTTTCACATGCCACTAAGTACTGCTTACCCAACCCATTTTAGCTCCATGCCTCATCTTCCTGCATAAAATTCCTAACATATGTAATAAGATCTGTATTCAACCTACGTGATATTGTGATGGCCATGACGCCACTGCAACAGGTCCCCTCGACCCCTGCAGCTAATTGTGATATTTGCACCAGCATGGGGCTCACTGCTGCCAACTTCCACCTTCAACTCGCGGATTCGCTGGCTCCCTGAAATTTGGAGACAAACAGGAATCAACTATTGCTGTATATACACATTATACATGGCCAAACAATATGAGTGTGGGGGAAGGTACAGGAAGAGATGGAAAGGGAAGAGTGAAAGGAGAGGAGTCACTGAAATTGAGTGATGAAGGGAGGAAAGAAGCAGAGGGAGGGAGCAGGGTTGAAGCTGGAGTGGAAAAAAAGAGGGTTACTCACTGACAATTTTAAAGCTTAAAGAAAAAAAAAAACTCACACCTGCATTGTTATTTAATCAGTGTTACTGTTTTCCTCATAAGCTTTTACCATTTTAGTTATTACATAACTGCTATTATTACAGCTCTTGATTCACAGTCAGTGATGTAATTGCAGTTGACAATGTGATTTTTGCTGTAGCTGTAGTTATAATTAATGTTGTTGCAGTTGTTTTTTAGCAGTAGTCTGTTCTTGCTATGTATATTATTATTCATCTTTCATTTCATTTGTTAAATATGATGCTGTTGCTTTTTGTTCCTAAATGTAAAGTGAATATAATAATCAAAGACTAAAATCAAACATCCATTATTCTTAAAGCACTTGATATCCACTCATCCTATGGGAATACCCTCCATGCTTTTATGGGCTTTCCACCCTGCACTGTAAGGAGGTGGGAAGGGAGTAAGGGAGACAGCATCTGACAAATTTGCCAAGGAATATTGTCATCCACATAGATTACTTTCATTCAGGACATATCAAAGTAATATAACAGTAGATTGACAATAAACAAATGGAAATATTGTAATCCACAAGTTATCTGTCACATAAGGGATATAGTCCATAATCAAGCATAAAAAGAAAAGGGAAAAAAAAGTTTAAACTATGATTTGTGATTGATTATATCAGCTTTAACAGGGCCTAATGACCTACATATTCATGATTAGTCAATTCATCTATACCAAACAAACACTATCAATATTGCAACAACTGTTCTCTTACCGATGCTAAACTCCTATCTATACAATTTAATAGTAGTATTTTGGATGTGTTAACACAACTAAAAAAACACTCATGGCAGAAAAAAATAAAAACAAATAAACTTGAGTTAGTGTTCTGGCTCACATAACACTGAATACACAAAACAAAACAGGACCATACCTGTGGGTGGCGCGAGGGGGGCGACAAATAAGAGCAGCAGAAGCAGGTGTCTGGCCATCCTCACTCTGAAGTTCGCCCTCTCCATCGTCACACCTACGGGGCCTGCAACGGAAAAATCACACATGCTATCTCTCTTTCTCAATGCAGGATTCAAAACATGACATGCAGTATTAAACTTCTAGTTCACATGTACCAGTTACTAGTCTGTCAGAACACAGCATCAGGTCTAACACACAAAACACATCACACAAAATAAAGTAACATGTAACCCTGATGATCACATGTAATACTAGATATTGCACAAAAATTACTAAGAACTGTGGGCCTTGTACTTGAGATAAATGTATTGCATCATAATCAAAAGAGCCTGTGCATGTCAAGAAAAATACGCAGACCTAATAAAATACATAAATTCCACAATCATTATAGAACTTGGAATAATAATTTCACTTGTAGAAAAGTATTCTTGATGGTATCCATATTCCAAACACTAATGGTTCTGATATTTTGTTCATATGACATACTTCCTGTCTTTGTCTAATCAGATAACCATACCCACTAAATAATCTAATCCACTTCACTTCCCCTGATAAACATTCATTCATACAAGTGATATAAAAAAAAAAAGTCTTTATACACTTGTACTGAAGGAAGTTTTATATGGTTTTCCTGAAAAAAAGTGTAAAAAAGTGAAAAAAGTGCAATCACTTATCCCAATAATTTCATATTGCATCAATATTCATAAAGGCAGATACCAGTTCAAAACATGTTGCAAGACCTAAAAATCTAACTTTTCCAAATGTCATTTCTTAATCAAATTCACCAATTTATCACACTATCTCCGGGAATGTTACACTTTTTCGACATGCTGAAAAATACAGGAAGTAATTTGTAACACCGATTTCCTGTACAGTGATTCATGACCACTTCTAATATTATGCTTATCATTTTTATTATAATGCAGTGTAGGGGCGTGTGTGTGTAGGAGCATGTGTGTAGGGGTGTGTGTGTGTAGGGGTGTGTGTGTGTGTGTAGGGGTGTGTGTGTAGGGATGTGTGTGTAGGTGTGTGTGTGTAGGGGTGTGTGTGTAGGGGTGTGTGTAGGGGTGTGTGTGTGTGTTGTGTTGTGTGTGTAGTGTGGTGTGTGTGTGTGTTTGTGTGTTGTGTGTGTGTTGGGTGTTGTTGTGTGTAGTGTGTGTGTGTGTGTGTGTGTTGGTGTGTGTGTGGTGTGTGAGTGTGTGGTGTGTGGTTGTGTGTGTGTGTGTGTATGTGGTGTGTGTTGTGAGTGTGTGGTGTAGTGGTGTGTTGTGTTGGTGGTGTGTGTGTTGTGTGTGTGTGTGTGTGTGTGTGTATTGTGTGTGTGGTGTAGTGTGTGTGTGTGTGGTGTTGTGTGGTGTGTGTGTGGTGTTGTGGTGTTTGGTGTGTTGTGTTATGGTATGTGTGTGTGTGTGTGTGTTGTGTGTGGTGTGTGTGTGTGGGTGTGTTGTGTGGTTGTGATGTGTTGTGTGGTTGTGTGTGTGTTTGTGGTGTGTGGTGTGTGTGTGTGGGTGTGTTGTGGTTGGTTGTTGGTGTGTGTGTGTGTGTGGTGTTGTGTGGGGGGGGTGTGGGGGGGTGGTTGTGGTGTGGGTTGTGGTGGTGGTGTGGTGGTGTGTTG
>NC_061839.1:12575290-12577790 GCF_019202785.1 Penaeus chinensis
AAAGCATATATATGTATGTCCACACAGGGACACACACATTTAAATATATATATATATATATATATATATATATATATACATATACATATACACACACATATGTGTGTGTGTGTGTGTGTGTGTGTGTGTGTGTGTGTGTGTGTGTGCGTGTAACTGTGTGTGTAGACATACATACATATACTGTACGTACCTTTGTATATATATGTATGTATATATACATGATTGATTTTTTAAAAATCTAAATCATCAGAATATTTGACAATAGTGTTTTCGAAGGCACTCAAAATATACACCTCAGTAATATAATAGATGCAACAGCTATGAGCACAAACGTCTACTTCCTAGAGAAAATATAAATGCCTGGTATCTCGAGGAAGAGGATATCCGCATCATTTTTGTCTCTGACAATACCACGTAAAAGGACCTGGTAAGGACAATCCGTACGCATGTTGTTGAAAAGCAAAAGGTTGTTACGACTACCTTTTAGCGTGTCTCTGACACTGGTATCAGAACTGAACTGAAGTATGTTATCTTTGAAAATAGCAGTTCTCGACATATATGAATGCCCGCGAGATGGTAACAGAGTGGGACCATTTTAATGTTTCACTCATTTGCAGGATGTGGTGCCTCACTGTCCATTCGAACTGTTTTAAGGGCGGCAATACTGCATGTGAACTCTCTTTTATTTCCTGATTGGTAAAATATGTTGTTATGTTTATGTACTGTGGAATTCATCAACAAAAGCTATTCGTTGTTTGTGATATTGTAATATCACAAGAATATATCAGTTGGTTATGATGTAATTGATTGCATCCTGTGTAAGACTGTACACAAACTCCGAAGTAAGCTCATTCTATAATGCGTGACAGTTGAAAGAACCACAAATATCAATAATTTTATTTCACACTTTAGACCAACTTTCTATTTAACGACATAAGCTAGCTCTTTCAAGATATTTCTTTCATTTATTTATTAGCGCAATTTTTTCAGCTTCTGTTACTGGTTCATAAGTTACACCGGTTTCCCATGGCGAATCGCAAACACATTTCGTACTTTAGAAATCTCGACCAATTGTTTTGTTTAAGTTCGCGTTCGTTAGCTTCTATCGCGTCCAACAACTGTCGCAGCGGTCAGTGTGTCGGCACGAGACATCACGGTCAACCTACTATATTTATATAGACGTTGTTTTTTCCGCTCCATACGATTTTGTTTTGTTGCCTGCTTTAGTGATGTGTTTATATTTGTTGTCATCTTTATCATTATTACATTTAATGTTCCTGTATCCTTTCTTATTACCGTCATCATTGAGTTAATATGTGTAGTACAAGACGCAGCAGTCTTTAAATACACATAAACAAGAGGATCACATGGCTGTAAAGTGAGTATCATTACCATTAGTGATCATATTCCAGATGCCTAGATGTGGCCCAGTTGTTCCAGTTCTAAACCGTGAAGACTTGCATGCGTGCAAAGATGTAATGCATATGCGTGACCACTAAGATGTTTATGTACACGTATGAGCACATGCTTGGATTCCTGTGTTAATATTCATTACTCTGCATACTAGGACAGGGATGCAGAGGCTGTATACACAAGAACTTGCATGATGCTTGGTTGTATTATGATTATAGTATATATGGAGCTTGTACTTGTAGCGTTGTTGTGATTATTTTGTTATCTTTCAATGATCATCCAACAGGTGCAGCGCTCTAGTGACGATCTATTGCACGTGATGGAATAGCTTATGGTTGCCAACGGTAACATGGATTTGTGTTTTTTTTGTTTTTTTTTGTGTATGTTGTTCGATCTAGCACGTCCGGATTATGATCAGTAAACATTTTGTACCAGTAGGCTGCTAGCATTTTGCATCTACGCAGAGCGGTGATTATCTGCAAACTGTATATGCTTATGTATTATTTATTTTTTGTTTATTTGTTATGTACATAAACTTTTACAGGTAGTAAAGTATAAGTAAGATGCACGACAAAATAGTATACCTGATCACATCCATATAATATATGGAGTAGAAATATGTATAGTATGGGTAAAAATAACGCGATCGTATGTGACTGTGATGACTGCATGGTGTGCGTGACTTCCTCATGGCTGGAGGCGGGGGCCAAGGGCGCGGAGGGGCGGAGTGAGGAAGGTTGGCAGTACAAGACGAGCCACACGCAGCTTGGCGTTTTCACAATGTTTTTTTTCGCTTCTTTTTTTCTCTTAAAAAGGAAAGGGAGTGCATCAGATTTTGGTCAGTCTGACGTCTGCATGACTTTAGTTGATATAAAGAAAATAAACAAAATTATGAACAAATCCCGAAACGTTTACTCAACGCCGCTGATTCATGGTTGTGCGGTGCACCGTGGAAAACAATTGATCCATACTCGACTGGCACAGACAAAAATGATATTCGGTACCTCAGCGAAACCCCCCTTCGCGTTCGTGACAATAGGCAAATTTCGAGCGCATAAAAAATAAGACGAAGGAGGGGGAGGAGAGG
>NC_061839.1:12585290-12587790 GCF_019202785.1 Penaeus chinensis
GGCACAGAATGCATTCACTTACCCTGCCTTGCATTCTGTTTTGCACTTCATAGCGCTACAAAGGGCACAATTTCAGCTGAATGGGCTGTAACAAGATACTTGTATCCTCCACATATCTCCAGCAGGGTAGAACATCAGGCGCTCCTACATGTTGGTGGTGTGGTCTACTCTGCCATGAATACATGGAGGATTTTTTGTTTTCCTGGGTGGGGGTTGAAGTGGTACCCTCCAGGAGGGGTTGCAGTAGTGAATGATTCTGCGTATTTTATTCATATTTTTTCTCTGGTGCCTTTCATGCCCTCCCCTGTTATTGAGGCGGGCATAAAAGTCACTGGAGATATTGCAGGTCAGATGCAGGGGAGATTTTGCATTCCAGAAGCGGTTGAGGGTCTGATTGGGCAGAGTCCCCTAACTATGATAAATATTGCATAATTTAACTCCACAATTTCAGTACCCACCTATCATGCCTTGTATAGTACTGACTAAAATCACTATAGGTGCACACTAGACATAAGGCATCCATCAATTTAAGTATGCTGGATTTAAATATGCAGACATATTTTAGGAAATTACCATTGGTAATTCTAAGCAAAAGATGCACAGATGAATACTAATATACTCACACTTGGTATTGATAATTTTTTGTACAGTTGTAGCTTTAGTCTATGGATACAAACTTCGGCAAGCACAATGTTATAAATTCTAATAGCGATAAATTAGGCTAAGATCACAGAAATAATGACTCGTGTCTGATTTCTAGGGGGATTTGTCCTCTTTAACCCCTTCATGACGGGTCACGTCTCTAGATGTCCTAACAAATCGCTCGAAATGTGGTGTGCGGCTGTAAGCCAAAGCGCTCCGAGGCGGTGATTCGGCTTGATGTACCGAACTCCCGCGCTCAAAGCCGGCATGTTGCCATTGATTGCCAAAGCGTAGTTTTTTTTTTAGTTTTCTTCACCTGTCACCAAGGGGTTAAGCCCATTGAAGGTTTAATTAGATTTATTAGATCATTAATCCCATACTGATGGGGCACGCCTACCGGTGTCATAACAAACCGTTCGGTCTGCGGGGTATGGCTGTCCGCTGCGGCGACATGCCAGAATGCTTGGAGCGGGACGTTGGGCTTGATGTAGTGGACTCCCACACTCAAAGTCTGCTTGTTGCCATTAATCTCCAGAGAGTTGTATTTTCATCTGTTTTCTTCACCTGTCATCGTTGGGTTAACTGACAGCCACCAAATTTGACATTGCATTATTAGATTCAAACTAATAAAAAGTAATATCAGTTGAAGAATATGTAAATTATAGGGTAAATTCTCCAAACACATCCATGCCTTAACCATACCTGTTGGTGCTTTAGCAAAGGCCAATTGTCCCCCCCCCCCCCCATAGCAGTTTGTTAATGAGAACCAGTCTAAGACTGTTATGGAGTTTGTTGACCTTTGTCACTTTTGAGTTGTACTTGGGATTGTAAGCTTTTTATCTTAGATTACAGCAAGTTTCTAGTAAGCTTCACTACCGAGCTCAAAACTTTGTAGGTGCTTAACAAGAATAATAGGTAAGTAACAAAATGACTAGCATGCAGGGTTCACAACCCTGCATGCCAGTCATCTTGTTACTTACAACATACAACATATCAACTGGTATAGTATGTTGTATACCTATCTCTGTGAGAAACACAGGTGGATGTTACTGTGCTGTAGAGCATGCTCTTGGTTTTGTGTACAGTTTTGTACTATTAATATATATTTTGCTTATTGTGAATTATTCTGTTGATTGAAAATTATACAAAACTCTTTCTTATGTCATATACACTAAAAATATGAACTTAGTTTGTCCTACTATGACATTAATTAGCCAATATAACAAGATTTTCTTATATACCAAATGTCAATAATAATTTTGTACCATAGTTGATGCTGCTGTAATTTTTATCAAATTAGTTTAGGCTGTAAAACAGATGTATAAACTTGGGAATAAATATGTTAATCAGGTGGGTACATTTTAACCCATTTGGCCTGGATTTATGTTTTGTCCCCTGTAGTTTTTGGTGAATTTTGTTACATACAGATGGCTCCACATGTGCTCAGCCGGCAAGGAGGCTATCAGTAGGCTCTAGTTACTAATCCTGATTTCCCCATTCGTGGAATTAGTGGGAAAATGTGTATTTATTATTATATCGATACTGTTATTATTGTTATTGATGTTATGATTAGTTGTCATTCAAATATTTTAGACAATGAAATGATACATAAGACCCTTTCCTAAAGTGAAGGAAAAGGGTAAACAGGTGAGATAGGTTGTTCTAATAACTGGCTATTTGGTGATTAAGAGCTTGTAGAGCCATCTATGTGTAAATACAATAAATAAACTTGTATTACAGTGGGCATGGCATGTATTCTTGACAAATGGGTTAAACCGCCACGTGTGTGCTAAGAATTGTTGGGCTCATAATCCCTCGTGCCACCATGGAGGTTTAGTAGAACAGTACCCAGGTGCCT
>NC_061839.1:12595290-12597790 GCF_019202785.1 Penaeus chinensis
CCTCTTAAATGAAGTAATCAGGGTACCTGTGTTTCTAGAAAAGACTGAAATTCTGTTCTTGGATTTTCTGGTAAATTCTTACCTTCACCAGAACAAGTAGTGGTGTGGGATCAGATATAGTTATTTCATTTCAGTATTGTGTAAAATCATGTGGTTAATTAGTGCTACTAAAATTAAAAATGTTCGTACAACACTTTTTGGTGGCTAACAAAATTCGTAATCCAAAGAAGCAAAGAAAAAGGGTAGACACGACCAAGTCATGGTAAGAATCCCTCACACTCTGTGGACTGCAGCTTTAATCTAGAACATTTTTACACATTTTATGAAGAACACAGGTGTTAATTTTATTGTGCCTATGACAGAGTACACTATGAATTCTGATTTCAACCCTAGACGTCCAGATTACTCATTCTGGTGAATATAATGGCAAACTGGGAATGCTTTTGTTTGGAAATTGTGATAGAATGATATAAGAATGATATAGTATTAACAAGGTATTGAAACATTAAGGTTTCATTTTAGAACTAGAGTTGCTGGAAGAGTGATAGTGCATGTGTGTACATATCATGCATATGCATGTAAACTATATATATTCATATACAGTTAAATACATGCATATGTGTGTTTTTTTTTCTTTTGGGTTTTGGAGTCTGATTTTGTTCTTTCTTTCTTTCTTTCTTCCTTTCTTCCTTTCTTCCTTTCTTCCTTTCTTCCTTTCTTCCTTTCTTCCTTTCTTCCTTTCTTCCTTTCTTCCTTTCTTCCTTCTTCCTTTCTTCCTTTCTTCCTTTCTTCCTTTCTTCCTTTCTTTCTGAATAATCAGTTGTGCAGGTAGGAGTGTAGTTGGCATGTTGGATACAGTATATATATATATATATATATATATATATATTTTTTTTTTTTTTTTTTTTTTTTTTTTTTTCATTTTACTTTTTTTTTCTTTTAAGGTCTGATTAGTCTTTGACTATTCTTGATGATTAATTTAAGTTGACAAAGCTTTGGGCTATGAAGAGAGGTATTTAAGGTGTCACTCAGTACAGTAAGAATCATTAATCTAGAATATAGAGTAATTTCATCTTAAGCTCCTTGTGGTAACATTTTGGTTATGGGACAGTCCATCATAACTCACATTTCACTGGAGACATCTTGCACAAGGATGGATTAGTAAGACATTGGGATCTGGAGATTTTTGTCAAACAAATATAGTAACATCATATTTGTATTTGTTTGCAAATGAGAATAATCTTTGATCACTTCCTATTATGAATTTACAAAGCTGAATATCATCGGATCAGAATTTTGCTTTAAAATGTTTGACATTTACTGCATTTTCATAAATTACAAACTCTTTTAATATGAAAAAAGACAGTGAAATGATATAACACAAATAATGATCTCATTGCTTATGATTTTAGTAGTAATTTACACTTGCTTTATTTGTTTGATAAAAATCCATACCAGTTATGGTATGTTTTAAATCTTATGTCACTGTAATTCACTATTAGATGATTCATGTAGGCTCAGTCTGTAATAATCATTCCACTGAATTTGATGCACATCATCTTTTTCTGGACTGTCTATTTGTTTATTATCTATAACTGTATATCATTACTGTTGTCCTTCAGGAATTATTAGCATGATCATTCCACAGAACATAAGTCCACTTCAACTGAAGTTTGAGGAAATTTTATTTGACAAAATGACACAAAACACTTTCTTGACTATTATATCTGCAACTTTATTCTGAACTGAAAACCTTAAACAATCTGAAATATTAACAAAGCTGAAAGGAAAGTTTGAGGAATGTATGAATGGATACTACTTTTAGAAGCGGGCCTATCACATAGAAAAGGTTTGATAATAGATTCTTGGAAACAGCAGTCTGAAAATTGCCAGAGTTAAATTGTTTGTATATACAATCACTTTATTTTTGTCCTTATTTATATTTTGGCATATGTATGTAAACTAATCCCAGTTATAAAGATCTCGTATTCCATTTCTGTGAAACAATGTACAACATCCTTGTATATGATTTTATTCTTGTGTACGTTTAAATCAAAGCTGTAGTTTTGGTGCAAGGATTTGATGCTTAAACTAAGGGAAGCGTATTCCACAGTTCATTTTATATATATGATTATATGGGTGTGTGATTCAGCAGTGGATAAAAGTATGACCAAAATGAATGTGAGGTTCAGCTTCTTTCAGTCCCTTAAGGGTTTAAAAAGGAATTCTTGAATAGTTCTCCCATGCATTTGTATAACTTCTACATATGACAAATCCTTGTAGGATATGAAAATAAAAAGCTGAAAATAACAGTGTGTAGGAGCATTTGGTGTTAGTGTATTGGCTTGTGTACAGTTTAGCTGTGTATGCCAGCAGGTTCTTTCTTATGTCATCCTAGAAAAGAAGGACAATAAAATACAATTTAGGTTTGACTTTTTCTTCTTTCCCCACAAACTTCTGCCCAGCAAATGTTATTCATGTGCACTGGCCAAAGATTTCT
>NC_061839.1:12602790-12610290 GCF_019202785.1 Penaeus chinensis
GTGTGTGTGTGTGTGTGTGTGTGTGTGTGTATCTGTGTGCGTGTATGTATATATATATATATATTTTTTTTTGTGTGTGTGTGTGTACACATATGCACACACACACACACATATGGATGTACATACATACATACATATATCTACATATACAAATATATAATTATATACATATATGTATATATATCATCATCATTTTGGGGCTAACGCCGGCAGGGGCGCATAGCCGCATCCACCTTTTGTTTCCACCTGCGAGGGTCCCTCATGGCGAGCCGCCAAGCAGGGGCCCGGCCCATCTCTAGTTCCTCACGACCGGTTTGATCGATCTGCCCAAGCCACGACCTTCTCGGTCTCCATCCAGGTTTGTCTCGGACAGAGACAACCTGATGGGCAGGATCATCCTGTGGGAGTCGAGCCAAGTGGCCATATAGACTGAGTTGGCGATCACGGATTGTGCAAGTAACAGGTCCTGTACCGGTCTCACGGTGTAGCCGTTGGTTGGACACATGGTCCTGCCAACTGTACCTCATGATCCGGCGCAAGGATCTGTTACAAAAGGCATCAAGACGAGATTCCAGAGCACAAGATAGCGTCCAAGTTTCACTACCATATAGTAAAACTGGCAGTATCAGGGCCTTGAAAACATGTAACTTGGTCCTTCTGCACAGGAAATGACATCTCCAAATACTCTTGTCGAGAGATTTCATGACCCCTGCTGCCAGGCCAATCCGTCTACTGACTTCTTGGTCTGACAGCCCAGAGTCGTGAACTGCACTACCGAGGTATATAAAGCTCTTTGTGACTTCGATGTTTTCACCGCAAGCACGAACCGACTGGACAGGGTCTCTTAGCAGGCCCCCAAGATCCTGGATCTTGGTCTTGGTCCAGGAGACCTCTAGCCCCAGGAGCTTCGCTTCATTGCTAAATGCATCAAGAGCCGCCACTAGGGTTTCCAGAGATTCAGAGAGCACGGCAACATCATCAGCAAAGTCAAGGTCTGTAACCTTGATATTGCCCAGAGTTGCTCCACAGTGACTTTGGACAGAAGCTCTACCCAGTATCCAATCCATGCAAGTGTTGAAAAGTGTTGGTGCAAGAACACAGCCTTGCCTCACACCTGAACTAACAGGGAAGAAGCTCGACAGGCCCCCACCACACTTTACAGCACTTTCAGTGCCTGTATACAGGTTTGCTATTAGTCCAATAATCCTTATTGGAATTCCTCTTAGTCTCAGGATCTCCTAGGGAGATTCCCGATGCACCGTGTCAAACGCCTTCTTGAGATCGATGTAGGCTGCGAGCAGCCCACGTCCGAACTCACGACGGCGCTCTATAATGATTCGAAGCGCCAGGATGCGGTCTATTGTGGACTTACCAGGAGTGAATCCAGATTGCTCCGGCCTTTGGTGCCTCAACAGGTGGTCCCTGATACGTCTCAGTAAGATGTGCGCGAGTACCTTGCCTGGTACACCGAGTAGTGTAATGCCTCGGTGATTGCTGCAGTCCCACCGATCCATATTCCCCTTCCAGAGAGGGATGACCACACCCCTCAGCAGGTCAGGGGGAAAGGTACCAGTCTTCCTGATGGCAGACAGGACTGCATGCAAGCCCCTTTCCATAGGTTCTCCACCAGCCTTTAACAATCCGGCTGGGATGCCACAAACACCTGCTGCTTTACCACTCTTCAGCTTGGAAATCGCCCCCCTGATTTCGGTCAGGGAGGGTGGATCCTCGCTGATGGAGGGGTCTGGCAGAGGAGTCTCAACATTACCCGCATCCATGTTAACTGTTGGTGGATCAACCTTATACAACTGCTCAAAATACTCAGCCCAACGCACACGCACCCCATCAGGGTCTGAGATTATCTGGCCACTTGCTGAGTGGACTGCAGGTGTCTGTGAGGAGGGCTTGGAGTTCAGCTTTCTCAGAGCTTGGTAGGCAGGACGAAGGTCATTTACTAAGAAATGGCTTTTGACCTCCTCTGTAAGACTACTGATAAACTGTTCCTTAGCCCTTCTCAACAGTGACCTAGTCCTGCGCATCAGAGAGCGGTGCAAATTGCGATCCCCTGTCAATCGAGCCGCACGACAAGCATCTGTGGCTTCCAGTGTCTCCTGCGAGATGATATTCTGTCTTGTTCTTGGGCGTTCACCAATGGATTCCTGAGCTGCATCAAGTGTTTCACGCTTGAAGGTATCCCACATAAGAACAGGGTCTGACAGGCCCTCGAGTGCTGTGAGACGACCAGAGATAGCCTCGGCAAACCCCCGGGTACACTCGTCCAAATAAAACACCCTAGAGTGTTCATTTCGGCGACGGGGGGGTTCTAAAGTGGACCCGGAGAGTAGCCACAACTAATCTATGATCAGTTCCACAGAACTCAGTGCTTCGATACACCCTGCAGTTCTGGAGGATCCTCCACCTAGTGCTAACGAGGATGTGGTCGATCTCCTTGGCCACTCTACCGTACCGCTGTACCAAGTCCAACGATGCGGGTCAGAACGCTGATACCAGGAGCCAGAAATCCTCAATTTCTGGGACCTAGCAAAGTCACGGAAAAGGAGGCTATTCTCGCTGCCAGCATCAGCTCCTGAGCCTTGAGGACCAACAGACATCTCGTACCCAGCTCGATCACAGCCGGATACCGCATTGAAGTCGCCCAGAACAATACGAATATCTCACCGAGGACATCTGTCTGCCACAGATGCAAGTTTGGCGTAAAACATCTCTTTCACCTCAAGTTTATATACATCCGTAGGAGCGTATACAGCAACAAGAGACATGAAACCAAATGAAAGCTTCAACTCAATACCATGATATGCTTATCAACTGGAGTGACCTCAACTACCGAGGGTTGAAGTCTGCTGGAGATGGCTATGGCTACTCCCTGGAGATGGTGGCCATCGCTGCAGCCCGACCAGTAGTCGTGCCACTGCCTGGACTTCTCACCTCCGAGAGAGCAGCCACCTCAACTCTCAGCTGCTTCAATTCCCTCGATAGTAGTGGTAGCCGATCGTCCTGTCACAAGGAACGGACGTTCCAAGCCCCCACCCTGACAGTCACTCCTGGTGGGCGCCACCTCTGCCACCCCTACCGACGCCGCCCCATATAAAGGAGGTTGGCTGGCTGCAGGCCCCATAGTCTGCCTGCAGGGCTCCCTGGGGCATTCCCCCACAAGCATCACGCCAGGTTGGCGGCCGCTGGGACCCAGCTGAGATGGGGGTAACCCCCCCTCCCCACCCGAGTCCCAGCGGTCGCCAACCCTGAGGGACCCACAGCCCTCCGTACTTGCTGGGTGGGAGGGACTTTAGCCCTCCCCCCAGCACCAACAACTACACGGTTTGTTGCCAGTGGTTATCTCGGGGGGGCCGACTGGCAAGGCCTGCCTCCCCACAGCCGCCCATTAACCCCAGGGGGTGCGGGGGCAGGAGTTAGTATGAAGCCAGGGCGTATCCACATGCCGGCGGGCCATAGCTCTGTACCTTGAGGGCCTTCTGTTGCTCGAAGAGCCTCCACAGTTTAGCCTAGGACCGCATTTATATATATATATATATATATATATATAAATGTGTGTGAGTGTGAATATATATTCATATACATACATACATACATACATATGTATATATATATACATACATATGTTTATACGCATATGTATATTTGTGTGTATGTATGTATGTATGTACATGCGCACACACACACACACAGACACTAAATATGACAAAATACATTCTTGGAGTACAGTAGGAATCAATTCGTAATAAATCTCCCTTTCTCTCGTTCTTCATGGCGCAGTAAGACATTACTTTGATATATTTTTATGTTGAATCTCCATAGAGCTGTTGAAAACGTATCACTTACAATGGCTGAACCTTATCAACGTCTTATCGCTGGTCAATGTCATCAATCATCTATCAGCTACGTAAGGAATTTCAGCGGCGTGTAAATGACCTTCCATTCACTATTCGTGCGGAAGACAGTGGCAGCGTCGCGGTTGAAGTATCTTTCCAATATTTCCTTATGGCCACATCTACTTTCTTTGCAACCCTTTTTTTTTTTTTACTTAAATATCGTATTGAAACAGACAAAAATAGTTTATGAATATATATGCTGACAAGCAAGCAATTATATTACACTAATTGCGAAGACAGATTACAGCAGGGATAGAGTGATGGCAAACAAGAGGTTTCAGTGGAGAATTGAATAAAGGGAGAGTCATAAAACGTATTTTAATATTAAAATATTATTACCGTTTTAACAATAATATGAATTAGATTTCTATGAATCTTGAAAATGAGCATAAAGCATTGGTAACCCTAGTTATTCTCAGGGTACTGAAATGTAATGAAAATTCTGATGCTTATCACAAAAGCTATTAATCAGGGAAAGTGCAAGGAATTATCACGTCTGTGTGAGTTTCTGCTATCTGAGAAAAATTTTTAAGGAGTGCGTCATGGCTTAAGATTTTTTTGATAAGGATATTTTGTCAGTATTTTACACTTGGAAAAATAAAAAAAATCTTTGTAACGCAACGATCAAGCTTAACAATGTTCAATTCTACTTTTTAATCCGGAGAGTTAAATTTGAATTCAGCTCAATGTACATTTACAACGCCAAATATTTTCAGTTTAACCGAGAATCAGCAGTGAATAATGAGTAATGTTATCTAATCAATAAAGACATCTAATTTTAGAAGGCAGGTTTTCCTGTTATTAATAACTACCTGAAATTATGCCAAACTCAAATTTGTCATTCCATTACATCCGATTTGTTTCTGCTTCTGTATTACCTTTAAATATTATTTATAACAAGCTCAGCAAAACGATGATAATATTTGTGATGGCGGCGGCCGTGTGATAATGATAATTATATTGATAAATATACTATTACAGCTACTATTACTACAACCATTTCTACTACTACTACTACTACTACTGCTCCTACTATCGCTGCTGCTGCTACTCCTCCTCCTCTGGCTACTACTACTACTAATAATAAAACTGACACGGCATTTACTGCTACGGCTGATAATACTGTTGCTACTGCTTCTACCACCTCCTTCACTGCTACGGCTACTAATGTTATTATTATTATTCATATTTTGCTGCTGCTATTACTACTATTGCTACTTCTACTACTACAACTACCATTGCTACTAGTACAACTACTACTACGACTACTATTACTATTACTACTACCATTGTTATAACTATTACTACTGCTACTACTTCTGCTACTATTATTAATAGTGCTATCATTACTGGTACTACTACTGCTGCTACTACATCCACCCCTGCTTCAGCGGCTACTATTTCTGCTACAAGTGATCGCATAGCTGCGACTACTACAACTATCACTACCACCACCACTACTACTACGACTACTACTACTACTACTATTAATACCACCACCACTTCTACTACTATTATTACTACAGCTTCTGTTATTTTATCTAAGACAACAACTTACTGCTATTACTACTTCTACTACTACTGTTACAACTACTGATGACAATGGATATGACGATAAAACCATTCATAACTACGAAAGTAAAGCGACAACATGATAAGTAATTAAATATTCATAATATCAACAACTATTACCACTCTATCGACAATAACGATAAGAAAACGACAATAAAATACACATACACACACACACACACACACGCACACACACACACACACACACACACACATACACACACACACACACACACACGAGCGCGCGCATTATGGCGATAAGTAATACATTATTCCCTCTAACAGAAGGGTTATAGATTTAATTTAAGCAGTGAGATCGTTGCAACATCAGGAATTACATATATGATAGTTTTGCACATTCATTAAATCTTGTCAAAAAAAGGTAAAAACAAAATGATGATGATAATGATAAATCAGAGAGAACAAACAGAACTGAATTAATTGAAGGTCAAGTGAGTGATTTCTAAATATATCAGATGTTTATGTCATAAGAGATAAAAAAGTGAGTGTTACAGACGCGTCCATGAATGGGTTTGTGTAATAAAGCTGCAGACTTTCGGTTCATTTCGCTCGGGGCATGAAAACATCATTCCGCAACGATTTGATGTATTTTAGAGTATAGATAATAATCTTCAAATACTTCCAAATTATCTGAAAAGGGGGATTTAGCTTTGATTACATTCGGAAAGACAACTGATGTCAAATTCTACCGGGATTTATTACTTTTGCCAGTAGGGTTAGGCTAAAGGGATTCTGAACTATTGGAAATCCTCAAAAGATATGGGTCTGCTACTAGTAAGAAATTCAAAAGCTTATGAAAATGTTGCTCGAGTTATATATTTTGAAAATAGGTTTTCTTTTCGTTCCTCTCTCTCCTTCTCTCTATCTCTATCTATCTATCTCTACATACCTAAACCCACTCATCCACACACACAATACACACACACACACACACACACACACACACACACACACACACACACACACACACACACACACACACACACACGCGCATATACATGACTATGGATTTTGAGAGCTGTTAGAGATTTGTATCTCCATATCATTTCGATTCCATTCGTGACATGATGGAATGTATCATCAAAATACCGAAAGCAATATGTTGCAGCAGAGGCCTTCAACTTGATCGCCTTTCATCTAGGTCCTGTTTTAAGATAAGATAGATGTTGAGATGCATAGCAATGAAAAGCTGATTTCAAATTTTAAATGCACAATCAACAATGGCACAAAAAACAACAACTCAACCTCCTAAATAGTCCATAAGAAGCACAATCTCTGTATATTTATTAAAAGTTAACTTATAAATATTATAACTAAAAAGTAAATCGATAAGAAAAACCGATAACATGCCAAACTGATAACCTCCATTTTAGCTGTTATCTCATCTGCTTGGGACCTTCGATACCTCACACGGCGTCAGTACCTCGGCCGATACAGAACAGCAACGGACTCAAGCTCGAGGCGTGAGGCGCAGGGGGCCCTTTACCCTGAGGTGAAGAAGGGGTTACTCAACTCGGAGTTCCAAAGGACCAAGATACATTTCTTGGACACTTTACAGGAGAAGATACGTTCCTGATCGACGTGGGATTCTGGGGATAGTGATTAAGCTTCAGGTGGGTAACATGCTCTTGTGAAATGTGACCTCAAGTATAAAGAAAGAATGGGAAAAAACGGTATTGGAATTCTGTACCAATATTTATGTGTATTTCGCATGCACATAAACATATACAAGCAAAGATAGACACACAAAGAGTAACTTACATTAAAATCATTCCCATTAGAAACTACATTATAATGCCGAGAAAAATGATATAGGAAAAGAAGAAAATAATACCAACACGAAGGATACAATTATTGAAATAGTAACTAATTGATAAGCCATAATGACTTAATGAGCAAACTAAAGCAGAAAGCTATAAGACCTAACCGCTCCCTGAACCATGGCCAACCCACCCATAAATATCATTCACAAAGAGCCATTAACCTTTCTACGTCATCC
>NC_061839.1:12612790-12615290 GCF_019202785.1 Penaeus chinensis
GGAATATATATATGAGTACATTATACGCATTATATATGCTTACGGATATAAATTTATTTTGTGATTGTGCAATAATGTGTGACTTTTATTAGTTACTGTGTCCTATTATGATTTCCGGTCTGGCTATTTCTGTTTCTTCCTTTCTAGAAAATGTGACGGGTCCGGCTCGTGCCTGACGTCCGATGGAGAAACGGAGGAGGAAGCGGTACTTGATTTGCGGTTAACAAGCAGCGAGGCGCCGTGCACCGACTTCGAACTAATCGTAACGTTTGAAGCAATGTTCATAGGCAAAGTATTATAAGGGGATTTTCCGATTGCACTAAGAAGGTGGTGGACAATAACCAGGACTTGACGAAATTTATACTTCGTATAATTCCAACTCAAGCATAGCAGCCATGGTAATGTTCTCCTGCTTGAGTTACATGAGCGGCCGCCTCCAGGAGGTGCGCGAAGCTTTGAAGGGGCTGCAAGATATCGCTTGGCCTGTAACCTACAGTGTACATGAAGTGCCCGAGCCCTTTAGAGAGCCAGGGATCATCACGGGTTACAGGAGTGACCACTGCTCTCTTCGCCAAGCCATCGTGTCTGTGTTTACACCCAACAACGAAGCGATGAACTTCTGGACCCACTTCATTCCCGCGCTGTATTTCGCGTGGCTGACGACGTCTTTCTCAACCTCGATGGATCTCTTCGGCGACCGGTTCTTGCTGCCCTTCACCTGCTACATGATATCGGCGTGCGGCTATATGCTCATCAGTTCCTTTGCTCACACCTTCTCCTGCGTATCCCTCCTGGCCAGATACGTTTGCTTCTTCTTTGACTACATCGGCATATCTATGTACTCATGGGGCGCGGCTTTGCTGTGTTTTAATTACAGCTTTCCTCCCCATCTGATGGGAGGTTGGGCGTCCTACATCTTCCTTCCGGTAGCTGCAGTGAACACCGTAGCAGCCACATTCTGCTCTTGCCTGTCTCGGTTCTGCGAGGCGAAGGGAATAAGGACGCTCTTACGCCTTGGGGCCTTCGCGGTGCCTGCCGTGTGGATTGGGCTGATGATGGTCCAGTGGGTCTTTACCTGCTTCTTGTACAGTGAAGTCTGCAAAGAGACAACGCTCTCCCTCCATTTCGGTCACGTGTTCTTTCTCATCCTGGGAGCCACCTTCTACGGCTCCCATCTCCCTGAATGCATTTCACCAGGGAGCTTTGATACAATGGGACACTCACACAATCTCTTTCACATCTGCGTGGTCATTTCCACTTACTACGAGATGCTAGCTGGCTTAGAGAATTTGCAGTACCGACGAAGCATCCTGGAAACCCTTCACTGGTCACCGTCTCCTGCGTGGGTCACTCTCGTCACGCCGGCGCTCGTAACCCTCAATGCCGTCACAGTCATGGTCTTCACATACTTCATGCACCGAAAGCTGAACAGCGCCAGTTATTCAAGATCCGGTGACAGCAGCGCTGAGATGCTCAACGGTCACGCCAAATGCGCATGATGGAGTGGAGATCAAATTAAGGTTCTGATTACAATCCCTCCTAAATATCTCATTTTCCTTCGTCCAATAAACTGTACCCTTTCCTTTAATTCCAATCCCGAATGTCACCGAACAATCTACATGAACCCATAGCACACGATAGACCCCACAACTCCCAGTCCTCAGCCGTGATCTCGACCTCTATTGCTGTCCTAACCACACCACTCGCTACTCTCGCTTACCACTTAAAAACCCAAAACTAAGACCCCTGAAAACTACCCATCTTCTCTCTCTCAGCGTCGCATATTCCCAGAGCTCCTTCCTGCGTGGCCACGAGATCAAAATCACGAATATATTTGGCCAAAGAGACTAATAAGATGTAACATTATAGTTTCCTGGAACACACGATGTGATTCGAGCACTGTTTACCCAAGAATGTAAGATCGGATTAATTGTGTTTACTTTTATTTATCATTATTATTATTATTATTTTATTCATTTCTTATAACTATTATTTTTTTTTACCGACGATCCTCATGTTCTTGACTAGTTCAAGAGTCAGTAACACTGGGTGTAAATAAATCAATAATATTATTGCTATTTTTTCTCTGCTTATCCACTATCAGTTATTGATTAACATAATGGGTATTAAAGAATATAGTTATCGTACTTATATTTCTTCATACAGATGGTACATATCTTTTCTCCATACATATTTAGCCGCATCTTTTCATGAATCATTAACATAATGTTTCTCGTAATGATGTTTTTATTACAGATGCGCAAAAAACGAAATTAAAGTGAAAATTAAAACACGCAAACTAGTTGACGAATCGACACAGAAAATTTGAGGGACAAACCATATACAGTCCAAGTATATATGGCCTATAAGGTAGTGAACGTCTGCTTGTTACAGATATATCATAACCTTAATATCATTATCGTTTTTTTTTCGGTTTTATTATAATACCAATGAAAACTAAATTAACAATAACAACAGTAACAGTATTAATTATAATGAT
>NC_061839.1:12622790-12625290 GCF_019202785.1 Penaeus chinensis
CTGGCAGTAGCAATGTAAATAAAAATAACTCTCAATCATTACCAAGTTCAAAGAAAGGCTTTGTTATCTTAAATGGGTATTCGTACCTATAAAATATGATGTAATCGGCAGATTTGTTTACCCTTTGTATTCCAGTTTGGTCTTCAAAACATCACACTTAGCGACTATGAAAGCTGTGCATAGATAAAATGATCCTCACTACATTTACATTTACATTTTTCGTCACTTGTATTTCACGTTTCTTTTTCATACATCCACTGTAAGGCACTTTAGACCAAACATTAAGGAGTACGCCCACTATTCAGAGATTAATATTGAGTTACACCTATCACTCGACCGGCGCACCTTAGCTACACCTCTGCAACCGTAGATTTCAAAGTAAATGTCTTCCCGTTGCGATGGCGATTGTGATTCCCAGATAATTCGATACACTCTGCACTCAGCAGGAGATACGAGGTTCAGCCGCGAAGATAAGGCGACTACGAACCACTTTAGGTCACTCCTCCTTAACTTTATTGTCAAGGTGCCCATTGGTGTGGCAAGGCGGCGGGGAAGACGTCTCTGCAGCCGCGGAGGAGCAAGATTTGTTCGGATTCGGAGCTGTGTCGGTGGCGATTTTGTGAGACAGGAGTCGTGTCATGACCAGTACGAGGATAATAATGGTCATTATTAAACAGGGCGTGACAAGTGTTAGCAGCTTCAGGTTGGGAATCCAGCCTGCGCTCTCAAGGACGCCACGTCGCAACTTCAGGTCAATGAGCACGGCGCGCATTTGTTCGTTGGTCGCCAGGAAGCTGAACACGTGAAGCAGGTTATGCGAGTGACCGACAATGTCGAAGCGACCCGGTGCAAGGCGTTCGGGGAAGTGCGAGCCGTAGAAGAAGGAGGCAACGATGACGCACACGTACTGGTTAATGTGGTGGATGCGGGACTCTCCGCAGGACTCCGCGCTGGCGTCGCACGTGTACAGCCAAAGGGCAAGAGGCGTCAGGTCCCACACTGCCGGCACCACGAAGGCTGACACCCGCAGCGACTTCTGGATGATTGGGTTGACAATAAAGCGCGACAGACAGGCGCAGAATGTGGCAGACACCGCGTTCATCAGCGCCACAGGAAGGAAGATCTGAGCGAACCACGAGTCCATAAGTTGTGGCGCTAAGCAGTAGCTGTAGTAGGCATATGCGACGCCCCAAGTGTACACGGAAAGGGCAGCATAGTCCAGAAAATAGCACACGTGTGTGGCCGTTATGGAAAGACAGGAGAAGGCATGCGCTATGCAGCTCATGAGTGGATAGCCACACGAGGTAAACAAGTAGCAGGTAAGCGGGTACAAATACGGATCGTCAAAGAGCGGCATGGCGGAGGAGAGAGACGCGAGGAGCCAGATGAAGTAGAGGGACGCCAGGAAATGTGTCCAGAAGTTGACCGTTTCATTGGTGGCATTGAAGAGCGAAACAACGGCCTGGAGGACAGTGCAGTTCTCATTCCTGTAGCCGGTTATGATGCCGGGTTCCCGCAAGGGCTCCGAGACTTCATCTACCCGCCGGACCCGCACCTTCGGAAGCCGCGAAGCCTCCCGCAAGCGGTACGTCACATTCCCAGCTTCGCGGAGCCGCCCCGTCACGTACCCAGCGCCAGGGAACATCTCAGAGTATCCTAATTATTAGTCACTACAAAGACTTCCCTTGAGAACAACAAACCAACTCTTGGATGAATTACAGCTTCGAACAGGTCTTTGGCAACTGGTGAGTTCAGCGATGCGATCAAGAATCGTGTGAGGTAATGGCAGTAACTTTACTCAGCAGCACCTGGTGTTCGTGTGGATCCGTCGTTGATAATTAGCTTCGTCGCAGGTGAGTCGCTTCTGCTTGAGGTGCGCTTGATTCTGTAAAGAAAACATGAACTGTAAGTATACATGCGTAAGCACGCAAAAACAAACATTCATGGCTTTAGTGTGCCCTCTGAATAATGAAATGCAACTATCGTGCAATTTTATCAACAAAGATATCATTATAGCACAATAATGAAACAAGCTATGCATTTTTAAATGTTTTTTACATTCCAGCACGCTGGTACCTTCCGTAGTATATTCTTTCTTTTAGCAGGTTTACATTTGGACTCCGGGTGTGTACTGCGTACTGTATGTATTTGTGTGTGTGTGTGTGTATATATATATATATATATATATATATATACACACACACACACACATACACACACACACACACACACACACACACACACACACACACACATATATATATATATATATATATATATATATATATATACACACACACACACACACACACACACACACACACACACACACACACACACACACACATACACACATATATATATATATATATATATATATATATATATATATATATCTTGCGATCAGTGTCAGTCGTTTATTTAAACACAAATAATTTTAAGTGGTGATCCAGACAAACATAGTTTACTGAATTCGTGTTATTTCTGAAAAGTCAGATAC
>NC_061839.1:12630290-12635290 GCF_019202785.1 Penaeus chinensis
GGGGGTGAAAAAAAGGTGCGGTGGAGTGTGGGGAAAAGAGGAAGTGGGGGGAAAAAAGGAGAGAGAGAGGGGAGAGAAAAGAGAGAGGGGAGGGGAGAGAAGAGAAAGGGGGAGAGAGAGAGAGAGGGGAGAGAGAGGGGGGGGAGAGGGGGGAAGGGGAGGAAAAGGGGGAAGGGGGAGGGGGGGAGGGGAGAGAGAAGGAGAGGGAGAGGGAGGAAAGGGGAGGGAGAGAGGGAGAAAAGGGGAGGGAGGAGGAGGAGGGAGGGAGGAGGGGGAGGAGGGGGGGGGGGAAAGGGGGGGGGGGGGGGGGGGGGGGGGGGGGGGGGGGGGGGGGGGGGGGGTGGGGGGGGGGGGGGGGGGGGGGGTGGGGGGGGGCGAGGGGAGAGAGAGAGAGGGGAGAGGGGATGAGGAAAAGGGAGAGGAGAGAGAGGTGAGAAAAGAGAGGAGAGGAGAGGGGAGAGAGAGAGGGAGAGAGAGAGGAGGAGAGCGGAGGAGAGGGTGGGAGAGGGAGGGGGAAGAGAGGGGAGGGGGAGAAAAAGGGTAGATGAATGATAGTAGAGTAGATAGTAGATGAAAAGGGGGGGAGGGGGAGGGAGAGAAAAAAAAAAAAGGGTGATGACAGAAAGATAGGGTAGAGAGGGTGGGAGAGGGGGGGAGGGAGGAGAGAGGGGGGAGAGGGAAAAAAAATAGATTGATAAAATTGGGTAGATTATAGATGAGAGAGGGAGAGGGGGGAGGGGGAGAGGGAGGGAGAGAAAAAAGATATATTTTTAAAAATTATATTATATATTTTTTAAAATATAAAAATTTATATATTATATATATATATTTTTTGGGGGGAGAGAGAAGGGGGAGGGGGCGAGGAAAAGGGGAAAAGGGGAGGGAAAAGAGGAGAGAGAGGAGAGAGGAGGGAGAGAGAGAGAGGGGAGAGAGAGAGAGGGGAGGAGGGAGAGGGGAAAGGGGAAAAGGTGGGGGGAGAGTGGGAGAGAAAAGTTTGGGGGATAGGTTTGATGATAGAAAAGATAGAGAGAGAGAAGGGGAGAGGGGGGAGTGGGAGAGGGGGGGGGAGAGGGAGAGGGAAGGGGGGGGGAGGAAAGAGAAAAGAGAAAATAGGAAAAAGGATAGAGGTGGAGAGAGGGGAGAGAGGGAGAGAGGAGGTAGAGGGGAGAGAGAAAAGGAGAGAAGGGAGAGAGAGAGAGAGTAGAGAGAGAAAAAGGGGAGAGGGGGGGTGGGGAGTTTTGGGAGGGGGGAGAGGGGGGGGGGGGGTTTTGGGTTAGTTTTGGGGGGGTAGGGGGTTTAAGGGGGATTGGGGGGGGAGAGGGGAGAAAGGGGGGAGAGGGGGGGGGAGGGGGAGAGAGAGGGGGGGAGGGAGAGAAAAAGAGAAGAGGTAAAAGATGGAAAAAAGGAGAGAGGGGAAAAGGGGAGAGAGAAAAGGGGAAAAGGAGAGAGAGGGACGGAGAGGAGAGGGGGAGAGAGGAGGGGAAAAAGGGAAAGGGGAGAGAGGGGAGAGAGAGAGAGAGAGAGAGAGAGGGGAGAGAGAGGAGGGGGGGAGAGCAAGGGGGGGGGAGAGAGAGGGTGGGGGTGATGGGAGAGGGGGGGGGGAGCGGGGGGGAGGGGGAGAGAGAGGGTAGGAGAGAGTAGGGGGGAGAGAGAGGGGGAGGAAAAGAGAGGGGGAGGGGGAAAAGAGAAAGGGTGGGGGGGGGAAGGGGAAGGGAGAGGGGAGAGAGAGAGAAGGAGAGAGAGAGGAGAGGAGAAAAGGAGAGGGGAAGAGAGGGGAGAGAGAGAGAGAGAGGGGAGAGGAGAGGAGGAGAGAGAGAGAGAGAGAGAGGAGAGAGGGGGAGAGAGGGGAGAGGGGGGGGGAAAGAGGGGAGTGGGGAAGGGAGTGGGAGATAGTTGGATAGTTTGATTTTAGTTTAAAAGAGAGGTGGAGGAGAGGAGAGAGAGAGGAGGGGGAGAGGGGGGGGGGGAGAGGGAGGGAGGGAGAGAGAAAGAGATAGGGGAAGATAGAGAGAAAGAGATAGGGGAAAATTGAAAGAGAAGAGAGAGGAGAGGGGGAGGGGGAGAGGAGAGAGAGGGGAGGAGAGAGAGAGAGAGTGAGAGAGGGAAGAGAGAGGGGGAAGAGAGGAGAGGGGGGGAGAGTTTGGGGGTGGGAGAGAGAAAAGGGTAGTTCGATCGATAGATAGATGATGGGATGGGTGGGGGAAAAGAGAGAGAAAAGAGAGAGAGAGAGAGAAGAAGGGGAGAGAGAGAGAGAGGAGAGAGAGGGGGGGCGAGAGAGAGAAAAGAAGAGAGAGAGAGAGAAGAGGAGGAGGAGGAGAGAGGGGAAGAGGAAGAGAGAGGGGGAGAGAGAGAGAGAGAGAGAGAGAGAGAGAGAGGGTGGGAGAAAATGGGGGGGAAAGGGGAGGAGAGAGGGTGGGAGAGAGGAGGGGGGGGGGGGGGGAGAGAGGGGGGGAGAGGGGGGAAAAGGGTGGGAGAGGGGATAGGGGGGAGAAAAGGAGGGGGGGAGGAGAGGGGGGGGGAGAGAGAGAAAGGGTGGGGGGAAGGAGGAGAAAAGACGAGAGGGAAGAAGAGGAGAGAGAGAGGAGGGAGAGAGAGAGAGGAGAGAGAGACGGGAGGGGGAGAGAGGGGGGAAGAGGGATTGGGGATGGGAAGTTTGATAGTAGATAGGGAGGGATGAGAGATATGATTTTGGTGGTTTTTGCGAGAAAAATTCTTACAAATTTTTTTTTCTAAGGAAGTGTTGTATGCAATAGTCACATTGGCGTGAAAAAAAAAACCGAATATCAAAAAAAAGGGAATTCTGTCAGTATTTTAGGGCAAAGGCTAGGGACAATTAAAAATAGGGGGGGGAAAAAGGGGGAGGGGGGAAGGGGGGGTAAGAGTCAACAAAAAGGAAAACAGCAAGTGAAAAGGGAGCCAGGAAAAACACGAACCGCCCCCCGGGCCCGTCTTCCTCGAGAAACTGGTTTTGCGGGAGGGGAGGGTGGGGGTGGGGCCGGAAGAGAGAGGGGGGTGGGGGGAGGCAGGGGGGGGAAAAGGGAACGGGGGGCCCGTTGAAAAGGGTTGGGAGGGTAGAAAAAGAGAGGAGGGAGACGAGTGCACCGGGGAGGTACACCCCGGGACGCGGCGAGAAAAGGGGGACGGCGGAAAAATGAGGGTTAACTTTTGGCGCAAATCGGGTTTTATACCCGGTGCCGCTTTCTGGCCCCGGGGGAGATGGGGGCCCCCCGCCGGTAGGCTACCAAGAGGGGGGGGGAACCCGGTTTTGGGGGGGCTACCCCCCAGCCCGGTCTAAAATTTCCTTCGGGGCCCTCGGAAAGCAGACCCCTTTTTCCTCACCGGAAAGCCCCTTTTGGCTCCCTGCCAACCCCCGCTTGCTATTAAAAATCTATTTCCCCCATCGAAATTGCGGTTTTCATTATCCCACGTCCCCATATCCCGGGGCCCTTTCATCCCTTCCGAAGGAATTTCCCGGTTTCAAATCTGTCAACTTATTCACTACGGACTAATTTTGCTAACTGTTTCAAGTTCTATGGGAAAACCCCTTGGAATTCCTAAGAAGGCGGGAATACAAGTCCCAAAATTTGCTGTTTTGTTTTTTTTTTCATTTTTCATAAAAGTCTCTAACAAACAAAACAAAGCAAAACACACACACACACACCCCACCGTGTATGGGTTTTCCCTGGTTTAAACCCGGGGGGAAAAAAGGTAGCCCCTTGGGGCTCTTATATAAAATGCAATTAAGCATCGTCTAAAAAAGCAACTTTTAAGGGAGTTCCCCTTTGCCTTTTTCGAAAACCCTGGGGGATCATCCCCCGGATATTTTTTTACGGACCGTGTGCTTTTTTGGGGGATGTCATTTCTTCGTTTCATTTGCAATTGCTAACTTGTAAATTTAATTTCTTAATCACCTATCACTTCCTTATATTTTATTTTCTTGTCCGTAATATGCTATGGGGGCATAAAGTATAAAATCAGCATTAATTATAACTTATTACTCGCGGTTAATGCAACCCGGGTTGTATAGGGTGTTGTAAAAATTAATTCTCTCCTTCCCTTCTCTCTCTCTCTCCCTCTCCCCTCCCCTCTCTCTCTTTTCTCTTTTTCTCTCTCTTCTCTCTTCTCTCTCTCCCTTACCCACCACCCACTCCCCAAAATTCACTATTCATCTTTTCCCTCTCTCTTTTTCTCTCCCCCTCCCTCTCCTCTCTCTCTTCTTCTCCCCTTTTTCCTCTCTTCTCTCTCACTCCCACTCACTCCCACTTCTTCTCTTTTCCCCTTCTTCACTCATAAATCACCCCTCACTACTCACCATCACTCTCACTCATCATCTTTCCACTCATCACCTACCCCACTTAGGGCCCCTCACCACTACTTTTTCTCTACTCTCCCATACCCTCTTTCCTCCTTTCCCAAATATTTCCCTTTTGGAAAAACAGGGCCCCAAAAAAAAAAAGAGATAAACCTGTTTGATCGCGAAAAATTTCTCATTTCGATAAGTGAGATAACGAGACATGCCGATAACAGCCGCCAATCACTTTTTATTTATTTGTTTTTCATTTCCGTTTTTTTCCCTTTTTTTTTATACAAAAGCAAATAAAAAATAAAAAAAAGAAAAAAGAGTAGGAAGAGAAAAGGAGGAAAAAAGGGCCAGGGGGGGGAGGAGAGGGGAAAATGAGAGAGGAGAGAGGGGGAAAAAAAAACCAAGGAGAGAGAGAGAGGAGAAAAGGGGCCCGGAGAGAGAGAGAGAGGGGTTAGAGGAGAAGAAGAGAGGGGGAAGAGAGATCAGGGGAACAGAATGGGGTCAAAAAGATAAAAAAAAAAAAAACAAAAATTTCAAAAAACCCCCACCCTTAAAACAAAAAACGAGTAAAAACCCCAAACCCAAAAGACCAGAACGACAGAAAATAACGCTCCTACCGGCATTAGTACACGCATAACGAACAGAGCAAGCGACAATACTCTTTAGGGGACCCCCTTAAACAAAGGCGTTCCCCATC
>NC_061839.1:12645290-12650290 GCF_019202785.1 Penaeus chinensis
AGGAGAGAACAGGAAGTGAAATAATATCGGAAGAAATGGAAATCTATACATCCGTACTTTCATTTGCATAGATACTACTGTGTGTGTGTGTGTGTGTGTGTGTGTGTGTGTGTGTGTGTGTGTGTGTGTGTGTGTGTGTGTGTGTGTGTGTGTGTGTATTTTTTTAGGGGTGGTTGGGAATGAGAATATCTTATCCTATGGAATATCTTATCCTCCACAAATTACAACCAGACATAAAAAGACGAACAAACAAAACAATTACCGAAAAGGCCCGTGGTATGCTACGAATAATTACCATAATGATCCCTTACATAATAGCAATCATACACATAATTGCATCTGTCCTGCACTCGCGTGCATGACATCTATTTGACGTTCAACTCCTCACGGACAGATAGAGATAAACGAATAAATATAATGGATAAATAAACTGACTAAATGGAGCTAGTAATCTGACTCTGCGACCTGCCTTTCAGACTTTAATCTTAGGAGCATTTCGCAGGCGACCGTTTGGCTACTCCACTACGATAATTGAAAAGGTGGACGACAGGCTATTGATGACGCGGAATTCCTCTTAAATGACTCGGGTCTTGGCAAGGCTAGTGCTTCTGAGAGATGGATGGATAGATGGATGGATGGGGGTAGGGGATGGCTGGGGATAGAGGAGGGAAGGAAGATGGGAGGGAAGGGATGGTGGGGAGGGAGGGGAGGGGCGGGGGGACAAGGTAGGATGGAGGGAAGGAAGGGAAGGAGGGTGGGAAAAAAATGAGGGAATAAGGGAGGGTAGGTGCATAAGTGACGCAGAGAGGGAGGGGAGTTGGGAAAGAAGACAGGAAGGGAGGGAAGAAGGAGAGAGAGAAGGAGGGAAGAAGGAGAGAGAGAAGGAGGGAAGAAGGAGAGAGAGAAGGAGGGACGTTAAGAGGGAGGGCATAAAGGAGCCACGAAAAGCGGGAGGGTGGGGAGGGAGGGATAGCTGAAAGGAAGGGAGAGAGGGAAGGAGGGAGGGATAGAGGGATATATATATATATATACATATATATATATATATATATATATATATATATATATATATATATAGAGAGAGAGAGAGAGAGAGAGAGGAGAGAGAGAGAGAAGAGAGAGAGAGAGAGAGAGAGAGAGAGAGAGAGAGAGAGAGAGAGAGAGAGAGAGAGAGAGAGAGAGAGAGAGAAAGAGAGAGAGAGAGAGAGAGAGAGAGAGAGAGAGAGAGAGAGAGAGAGAGAGAGAGAGAGAGAGAGAGAGAGAGAGAGAGAGAGAGAGAGAGAGAGAGAGAGTAGGAAAAAGAAAGAACAGAGACTCACAAGCAGACTGCAGGATCATGTGTACGTATGAGGGCGGGTTCACGGAGATTCCCCCCCCCCCCCCCCCCCCCGCAGCTGGACTAACAGCCGGACAGACAGGGCACGCCAAGGCAGCTATCACACGAGCCCCCATGTCTGGACTCGCAATTCACATCTGCCGTCTTAAGGAAAACCAATTTTACACGAAACTCCACTTCCGTATTGTGAATTTCAGAAATATGACGCTTGTTGCGCCATGAGGATTGGCAAAGTCAACAAGCCGAAAACTGTGCACTCGTCTGGTACAAACGCACAACATAGAGAGAGAGAGAGAAAAAAAACACTCATACATTCACTTGGTGTTACAGAAAGGGCGCAATCAACATTCCTCGTGTACAGATGCAGCTGTAGAGGCATTTAGGCTTTCAATATCACTCCAAGGACCTTCCCGCGCACAGCAAGGTTTCAAAAGAAAGGGTCACGCAATAACATTCCTTGCAAGCGTACGGAAATAATGAGTCTAGTAATCAATAACTCTGTAAATTATAGATTGTTGGGGCCGAATTCGCCTTTTTCTGAGAGTAAGAGGTGCTTAATTCTCAATGCCTGAGCGCAACGTATAAATATAGACGTTAAGTGTCGTAAGCGGGTTAAGTTACACAATGCTGCCTCTTTGCAAGGTCAAGGGTGGGAGGGGGAGGGGGAGGCTAGCAAGACACGTGGGTGGACACATGCGAGTAGCTGCCAATCCACACATAGGCTCTAATACCCGAGAAAAAAAAAAAAAAAAAACGAGTTATAAATTTGGCATAAAAAAGGAAAATCCCGACAAGAGAAGCGTAGGTAGTGACGCATCGCTCAACGGATTCAGCGAATAACTGCGGGCGTATTGCACCTCCGACATACCTCGGTCCTCACGCGTGAAAGGGATATCTCTTCATTTGGCGTCACCTGAGTGTCCAGCTCAAGTGTTTTCTCTCGCTTTTACGCGCCACTTCCCTTCTCTCTTTGTTTTTTGTATCTTTCTCCTTCTCTCTCTTTCTCTCTCTCTCTCTCTCTCTCTCTCTCTCTCTCTCTCTCTCTCTCTCTCTCTCTCTCTCTCTCTCTCTCTCTCTCTCTCACCCTCTCTCTCCTTCTCTCTCTCTCTCTCTCTCTCTCTCTCTCTCTCTCTCTCTCTCTCTCTCTCTCTCTCTCTCTCTCTCTCACCCTCTCTCTCCTTCTCTCTCTCTCTCTCTCTCTCTCTCTCTCTCTCTCTCTCTCTCTCTCTCTCTCTCTCTCTCTCTCTATCTCTCTCTCTCTCTCTCTCTCTCTCTCTTCTCTCTCTCTCTTCTCTCTCTCTCTCCTTCTCTCTCTCTCTCCTTCTCTCTCTCTCTCCTTCTCTCTCTCTCTCTCTCTCTCTCTCTCTCTCTCTCTCTCTCTCTCTCTCTCTCTCTCTCTCTCTCTCTCTCTCTCTCTCTCTCTCTTTCTCCTTTTCTCTCTCTCCCTCTCCTTTTCTCTCTCTTTGCCTCTCTCCATCTCGCTTTCTCTCTTTCTATCTCCCACGTTCTCTCTCTCTCTCTCTCTCTCTCTCTCTCTCTCTCTCTCTCTCTCTCTCTCTCTCTCTCTCTCTCTCTCTCTCTCTCTCGCTCTCTCTCTCTGTCTCAGTCTCTCTCTCTCCCTTTTTCTCTATTTCTCTCTCTCCCTCTCTCCCTCTCCTCTCTCTCTCTCTCTCTCTCTCTCTCTCTCTCTCTCTCTCTCTCTCTCTCTCTCTCTCTCTCTCTCTCTCTCTCTCTCTCTCTCTCTCTTTCTCCCACCCCCCTCTGTCTGTCTGTCTGTCTGTCTCGCACTTCCTTTTTCCCTCTTTCCCTTCCCTCACTTCCTCCTTTTGTTCCTTCCCTTCCCTCAGCCCCTCCTCTTCCCCCTCCCCCTCCCCCTCTGCTTCCCCTCCCCTTCTGCGTACAAACAAACACGCGCGCACGAGGAGGACCAGGTATCAGAGTACAGCTCATAACTCAAGCTCTTAGCAACCTTGACGACCGGTGCTGCTCAGCGATCGGGCGGCGAGCTCTCCCCGCAGCACAAGACGCTCCTCATACACCTGTTGCATTACAGGCAAGAGTCGAGGCATCGCTCAGACACTATACCGAGAAGCGTACCCAGCGTCAACTGCTTCTGCGTCACACCGTACGTTACGAACGATTAAGCCCATGAACTACATTAAGTGCTATCAGTTCCCAATCGAAAACCCCTTTCTTAAGGAGCACTTCCCCTCTTCTCTCTCGCCTCCCCTTCTCCCCCTTCCCCTTTCCCTCCCTCTCCCTCCCCTCGCGCGAGCAACGCCGCTAAAGGGTAAAGCACAGCCAGAACCACCAGAATAAAAGGAGTGTAATCCATCCGTTGAAAGAAGTAACCGCGTGGAATTCTTAAACGGTTCCTCTTCCTCCTCTTTATTTCCTTTCTTCTTCCTCTCTATTTCCTTCCATTTCTTCTTCTTCTCATTCCTTTCCTTCCCCTTCTTCTTCTCATTCCCCTTCTCCTTTTTCTTTTTCTTCTGCTTCTCCTTCTCCTCCTTTTTTTTCTTCTTCTTCTTCTCCTTCTCCTCGCCCCTCAAAAGTCCTACCCGCCCTCTGGCTCACGTGGACACCCCGCCTCTCCGCCCTTATGGGAATATGAGGATGGTGGGGGCAGGGAGGGCAGCGGTAGGGGTGCGATAGGAAAGGGGGAGGGGGGCGTATTGCACTGAAGCATTCCAAGCAATAAAAGCAGAGGCGGCGGGTCCCCAGCGCTTGTTCGTAACTGCCATTTGATTCTTCTTCATACAAGCTAAACTGTTAACCCTTGCGAGTTTTCGGGCAGCGAGTGTTGATACGTTGAAGCAATAACGCAAAACGAATATCTGTTTATTTGGTTAAAATCGTTTACTTTTTTCTTTAACGTTAGATTATTCGTCCACATGACTGACATTTTAATTTATTCATTGTTTTGTCTGTATTCCTTCTGTGTGCATTAAGATACCCCTGATATTATTATACGTTATCGGCTGTTAATCTTAATCGTTCTTTCTGTACAAAGGTATCTAATGATAATACATGATACCATCTGTCTGTTGTATGATGTTATACTGAACACATTCCAGCACAAGTCCTCAATATCTAGAACCATGTCCTTTACAAGAGTGACTGTGTCCAGCTTTTGCTTTCACTAGTCTGTTTATCTGCTAGTTGTTTATATAAATACTGTAAAGGAATACTACATATACATGTATATGTAAACACACACAGACATACAGATATATATATATATATATATATATATATATATATATATATGAATAAATAAATATATATACACATATATTATATATATATATATATATATATATATATATATATTATATGTATATATATACATATATATAATATATAGACATATATATAATATATAGACATATAATATATATAGACATATATATACACACATAAATATAATATATAGACATATAATATATATATATATATATATATATATATATATATATATATATACATACATATACATATATATGTATGTATATATATATGTATGTATATATATGTATGTATGTATGTATGTATGTATGTATGTATGTATGTATGTATGTATGTATGTATGTATGTATGTATGTATGTATGTATGTATGTGTGTGTGTGTGTGTGTGTGTGTGTGTGTGTGTGTGTGTGTGAA
>NC_061839.1:12655290-12660290 GCF_019202785.1 Penaeus chinensis
CACAATAACGGTTAGAAAAATAATAACTGGAATTATATACGTAACGTTCATATTGATAATGCAAAAAATAGAAATTCTGATAAACTTAATCACATACTACGATTACTTGAACTGTTTAAAAAGCCCAGGCAGTGTTGAGTAACTGTGTCAAATGCAGTATTAATATCTAGTTTCACAAGATCGACTCATTATCTACACCCGGTGAATACTGACATTAACCTCAGCACAAAAAATATATGTATACCAGAACTTCTCCACTTAAAAAACGAGCATTTAGGGAGCAGAGTTATACATTACTGCATTTCTTTGTTTCTAAGCAGAAGGTTCTATAATCGTCGTTCTATTCAAGGCCAAAAACAAGCAATTGGACGAAGACGGTAATTTTTAGTTTCGTGTTTGTTTTTGTTACTTTAGGATTGTCCCCTGCACTGGGAGTACGTGAGGACAACAGCATCCTACTGTCAGTTTTTGTTACGTTTATTAGGATCGGTTAGAGAGAAAAAAACTGATATATGGCAAAAAAAGTGCAAAAACATCCTAGGATTCAAGCAAAGGAGTAAGTATTTCAAGGACTCTTAGGTCCTTTGAATAATGCATTGTCGGTAATCATATTGGACTTACAAAACGCATCTAGGACTATTGTGATCATGCAATTTACCGACATTAACAGCTGCATTTACTGAAAGGATATCGATCACAATAAACAGTCCACAGAAGCATGTAATCATTAAGATGGAAAATAAGGACCACGATAGCGACAAAGATGAAATAAAGATAACAGCAATAGCACAGGCAACACCAAAAAGAAAAGAAAAATAATGCAAAGAGCTTCGAAGCTGGCTGACGGGAACCCTTTTACGGCAGCAATGGTGCTGCTTCCACCGGCCTCAGCCAGCCACTACCACAGCACTACGGGCGTACAGGCCAGGAGGGAGGTCACAGGACGTGGGTACGGAGCGGCCGGGCCCCCGTCGGTCTATTACGAGGCAAGACGTTGTGCCCTGCTTTTGCAATTCATGTTCGCTCGCAGTGAAGAAGACGTTCTGAAGATGTATATGGTTTCTCCAAGTTTTGTTATTTTTTTATTCTCTGGTAGGAGAGAGAGAGAGAGAGAGAGAGAGAGAGAGAGAGAGAGATAAGAGAGAGAGAGAGAGAGAGAGAGAGAGAGAGAGAGAGAGAGAGAGAGAGAGAGAGAGAGAGAGAGAGAGAGAGAGAGAGAGAGAAGAGAGAAGAGAGAGAGAGAGATAGATAGATAGAGAGAGAGAGAGAGAGAGAGAGAGAGAGAGAGAGAGAGAGAGAGAGAGAGAGAGAGAGAAAGGGAGGGAGTGGGAAGCCAGAACGTGCTGAGTCACATACACAAATCACCTGCAGCATACGAACCACATAAACACACAAAATAAAGACAGAATCCAATCAACGCACGTAAACAATCACAATCACACACATCCGATCACAGTCACATACTCAATCACGCTCACGCATACATCCCACACGCAGTCAAGCCCTGAAATCAAGCTCGCGAAGAAGAACGCAGTTTGCCTTGGAGTTGGAACGACGTCGGAGATCCTGAATGACCACACCTTGAGCTTCGTGTTTCCAAATATACTCTGCAACAACTTTTTTCCTGTTTGTTAAGGATATTAAATTATTACTTGACAAAGTCATTCCTTTGTTTTGATTCTGGTTGATGTGTGCTTGTTTTTTTGTTTTTTTTTCTCTCTCTTTTTTCGGGCACTAAATTTCGTTTTCGTTATTGTTTTGCTTAACATGTTTTTCTTGTTGTTTATTTCTGTTTCTGTCTCTCAACTGTTTCGTTATTTTACAACAAGATCTAAAGAAAACAGGTGTGCGCAGGTGGCGAGCATTTGCAAACTAGTGTCATGTGGGTACATTTATGGGCGTGTCATATAAAACAGGTGTGGTCGGGCTCTTGCAAGGTGTGGGTAAGTGGCGTTCGGTGACGGCGATGGGTATGCTTCTGTCTCGTGGGTACAAGTTGAGCAATTTTCGTACGTCGTTAACCGGCCTTGACAAGAAATGCGGAAGTGTGTCACAAATATAATATGATCTAAGTGCACATGTACGAAGGAGAGGTACTCACACTTGGGTCAACCAATCGAGGTGTACTCCCCTCGCAACACATTGTCGTGATAAGGTGAAGAGAGCGAAACGATGAAAATAAAAAATAAAAAAAAAGTTAACAGCGGAAATACCTCCGCAAGAATTATTACTTGGCGTTCTGTTGGGAGAAAGAAGATGGGAAAAAAAACGAAGGAGGGGAAGAGAAACATGAAGGAAGAATAGAGATAAACTAGAATAATGGAACGGACGAGGCGGTAGTCAGTAGAGAGAGAGAGAGATTAGAGGACGACAGGGAGTATCCGGTATAATGACGAGGCGGTTGTGTTGTGTGGTAAGGGCATTGCAGACCAACCACGAGGACAACTATCAACATGCAAGCGGCGTAGGAACAGCAACTGGTAGCTGCTGTTGCCTTTGGCTGAAGGATTTGCAGCTCGTAGTGATGAAGAGGTGTTCTTAAGCGGTCTTGTTGATGGCGGCGTTGTGGTGGTGGGTCGTTCCAGGGTCAAGTCGCCAAACAGCAGGTTAACTGGTAGTATAATTTTTAGAACCCTAGAGCTAAAACGAGGATACAGAAGAAATGGACTTAGTGGAAAAGAACCTAATTAACATGTTGGATTCTGCTCTGGCTGACCCGTGAATGTCAACAGCAGGTGTACAAAATGGAAGCAGCTTCAGGTTCTGTTCGTTGTGATTGCGATGCAGGTGGGGGCGTTGATCATGATGATAATGGCTCTTGTCAAGGTAGCAGTGATAATGAAATTAATGACAATAGTAAAACAGAAAATAACAACTAGAATGAAGATGCTAATATAATTATGTATAACCGCGATTCTTGATTGTAGGACAAAACACATGAGTATTTTTTATTACCATTCCGATTTCATTTTAAATATGTTTTATGGATTTTTCGGGTTATGTCACAGAGAGAAAGCTGTTCTCAACTTCATATTTTCCAAACATGGTGTATATACGAACTTAAAGTAACAGGCTGTTTGTCAACTGATTTAGAAAGTTTTTAGGAAATATAAGTACGGGATAAATGCCAATGTATACACCGCTTATAGAGTCGCTAATGAAACCTCTCACACACACACACACACACACACACACACACACACACACACACACACACACACACACACACACACACACACACACACACACACACACATCAGTGAATTCAAGACTGCAACAGGAAATGCATCTGCTCTATTCGAAGATACGCTGAAAAAAAAGAAGGAAAGATTCCCTTGGCTGAAGTCTACGGGAAAGAATCCGTCTTTTTTAAAAAATATTTAAGTATAGGGATAGCAAGCCTTCCTATGGGCGGCACCGAAGTCAAACCAGACAATGTGAAGTGGTTATTGCCAGAATACGTTTAGGTTACAGAATGTACTGGCAACTGCATGTTGCAAGAAGTGCAGATAAATCTAGATGTAGACTGTGTAACGAAGAAAACAAGCGAACGCTTGAGCACTGTATCGCGGAATGTCATGTGATACAGCCATTCAGACCACCTAACATAAGGTATACAGAACTATGTGAATATTTCATTTCATCTGATACAGGGGAAGATATACTCTTACTATATCCTACATTTTCTATGCAAAACTGTCGTAAACAAAGAACAGTGTCATGTAAACACAGTGGCAAAAGCATATCAACGTAATATTCCTTTGTATGATGTATGATTTATGTTTTTATTTTACCATGTACAATTACAGGAATCACAGAATACTATGTCAAATATATATAAACTGTAATCACGATTGCCTACACCTGAGCAGATATCCATGTAAATAAACTTACATAACTCAACACCTCAGAGTGGCATGCGTCACGGCCTTTCAGATCACCTAGCTTTAGGTACAGAGAATATATACTTAAGTTGTATCCTAAATTTGAATGTAGTAATGCCTTAGACTATATACTTAAGTTGTATCCTAAATTTGGAATGTAGTAATATCTTAGACTATATACTTATGTTGTATCCTAAATTTGGAATGTAGTATCACATGACCGCATATCAAATGTAGCAATGCCTTTCCACGCCCAAGCTGTACGCCGGCGTGGCAGATGAGTAGATAAAGGACTGTGTAATTGTTCCTTTCCTTTGATATAGTACTTATCATAATTAAATTACAGCCTAACATTTAAATGTAATACCATACCATTATATAGTGTTATGACCATGCATCAAATGTACTCCAGCTTGCCTATGCCTGTGGAGTTAGCCAGTGTGGTAAATAAACTTAACTTAAAATCTGCTTTATTATGTGGAATTCTTCCAAAACAGCAGTCTGCTGTATTTTCCGTGCAATTACTAAGTGTCATGTAGCACGAGTAAAATCTGCTTTTGATATTGCGAACATAGAAATAATCTTTGAGAAACTGCTAATCCCGAATGCAAATGTCGAATCGATGTGCTCAAGTCGGGAGAATTTATTCAAGAAAAGTTGAATTTGGCGCCCTTCAAGGTGGCGTTTTTAATCTATGCTATTTAGTATCCATATGATTTAGTAGACTTACCAGATCAAGATAATGCTTCTGATATTTACTGACGATATTTGTAAAAATTCCGTATCCACTGTGCAAGCAGGTGTTATCTTATCAAGGGTAATTATGTGTGGCTTGCTTATTTCGAAAAAAAAAAAAAATCAAGGTTCTTACCTTTTTATATAAAAAAAGTGAACTAGATCTCTAACACGGGCACAAGTAGCATGGGTTGACTGTCAATGTTACAAAGTTAAAAAGGGAAAAAAACTAAGCAAAAAGGATCTGAGCGTTGCTGTAGACCCTCAAGGTTCTTGCTTACAAGGACTATGGTATCAATGTCATCTTGCAAGACTCGTTTCCCCTGCACACTCTACAACTTGTACTGTTTAAGGATGATTTTTAACGCCCTAAAAATATAG
>NC_061839.1:12672790-12675290 GCF_019202785.1 Penaeus chinensis
AAGTACAGGTGTACGTAATGCTGCTGAACCATCACTTTGACCTAATGGAGCACCTGCCTTTCTTTTTGCAGATTTTGGTGTCTTTGTACCATCTATCTTTGCCTTTGGAGTTTTGGGAGTTTTGGGAGTTTTGGGAGTTTTTGGAGCCTTTGGAGTTTTGGGAGTTTTGGGAGTTTTTGCTGCCTTGGGAATCTTTGTCTCAACAGTTTCTTCATTTACTTGATCTGATGCTGATGATGCAGATGGAGTACCAGGTGTCTTTGCAGTTTTCTTGGGAGTTGTGGTTTGTTCTATCTTTAATTTCTTAAAGAGTTCTTTTGCCTGAGGTTCTTCTACTGTTCTTTTGAGTGGAGTCGTGCCATTAGCAGCAACAGGTTGTTCTCCTCCTGTATTACTATTTTCGTCTTTTCTTTTTGTTGATTTTGGTGTTTTTGTCTTACCTGTCTTTGCTTCAGGGGTTTTAGGAATTTTTGCTGCCTCAACTGGTTTGTCTTCTTCAGCTGGTGCATCAGGAACCTTTTTGGGAGTTTTCTGAGTAGCTTTTGGAGTTTTCTTAGGAGTTACTGAAGTGTTAGTTGATTTAGGAGTTTTTGCCTCAACTGGTTTGTTTTCATCAGTTGGTGCACCAAAAGCCTTTTTAGGAGTTTTCTTCGGAATTATTGAAGAATCAGTTGTTTTAGGAGTTTTTGCCTCGACTGGTTTGTTTTCATCAGCAGTTGTAACAGGAACCTTTTTGGGCGTTTTCTGTGTAGTTTTAGGTGTCTTCTTAGGAGTTATTGAAGTATTAGTTGTTTTAGGAGTTTTTGCCTCGACTGGTTTGTTTTCATCTGCTGGTGTACCAGGAACCTTTTTGGGCGTTTTCTGAGTAGTTTTAGGTGTCTTCTTAGGAGTTATTGAAGTATTAGTTGTTTTAGGAGTTTTTGCCTCGACTGGTTTGATTTCATCTGCTGGTGTACCAGGAACCTTTTTGGGCGTTTTCTGTGTAGTTTTAGGTGTCTTCTTAGGAGTTATTGAAGTATTAGTTGTTTTAGGAGTTTTTGCCTCAACTGGTTTGTTTTCATCAGTCAGTGTACCAGGAACCTTTTTGGGAGTTTTCTGAGAAGCTTTTGGAGTTTTCTTAGGAGTTACTGAAGTTTTAGTTGTTTTTGGAGTCTTTGCCTCAACTGATTCATTCTCCCCAACAGATGTTGCTGTTGCAGAGACTGGTTCTTCTGTTACTTGATCTAAGGCTGATGATGCAGATGGGGTACAGGGAGTCTTTGCATTCTTCTTGGGTGTTTTCTTCAGAATAGCTGTGGGTTCTTCCTTAGTATCAGAGGGTGTAATTTCTTCCGCCTTCCTTTTCTTCCCCAGTTTTTTGGCTCCTGGTGTCAACTTGACAGTTTGGGGAGTAACAGCCTGAAGTATATCTTCAGCTTTGTTTGGTGTAGATGGCAGGCCTTTCTTTTTGCTAAAGAGACTCTTCACAAGGGACTGCTCAGTGGCTGTGCTCTTTCCTTCAGGTGTATGGATTTTATTTGCAGGTGATGATGGAGTAATCTTGACAAATTTCTTCACCATATTTGGAGGAGTTTTGAATGCTATTTCATCATCACTTCCATCAACTTCTACTACAATGGCATCCTGTTTCTGAAAAGAAAATATTACAATAAATAACCCAAGAATAACTACATTCTTCTGCAGGAAAATACTGTGCTCACTTTTGTTTTATTTTTTTTGCTTTTTGTTTTCTGTTTGGTGAAATGTTTCTGTACATAGATGGCTTTGCTAGTGCTTAGCCACAAAGGAGTTAATTAGTAGACCTTGTAACAATACCTGATCTCACCTTTTCTAGAATTGGTGGGATTTTTTTTTTTTTTTTTTTTTACTAATGCTATGAATATTGATGGTGTTACTTTTATCATAAACATTATAATTACTATAATGTTTTAGATATTAGTAACAGCAATGTAAGATAACGTAAAATATTTTTGTAAATCAAGGAAAAGGGTAAACAGGTGAGACAGACAAGCTCATTTGTGACTTGGTACAAGTGTAGCCATCTATGTGTTAAAACAATTAATAAAGTAAACTGACAGTGGGCATGACATGTACATACAAGCCATGCCTGTCGGCTGGGGGTTAAGGAAAGCCGTTCTGAGTCAGAAGTTTTCCTTGAGAGCACTAATTACTTAAGAATAACTGAATAAACAGACACTGAATAGCTTCAACATAATGACACCTTTATCTTCTTTTCTTATCCATTAAGAAGCCCAATGTCTACTGGGTGTGAAAGTTTATTCAATCCTGATCATGTCAATTACAGATTGCATCATATGAAATAAAATAAGCTTCTCCATGGATCTAGTGGCAACAAAAGCATATTAAAAACTCAGGTCATCTTAGCAAAGATAACAGCCTAAGATTGCAATATTAAACAAAAAAATATAGTATAAACACAAATTTTAAACATAATATATATAATTGCTTCTAAATGACAGTAATATCTTAAACATCTTGA
>NC_061839.1:12677790-12687790 GCF_019202785.1 Penaeus chinensis
TATAAAATGCAGAGAAACAAAAATCAATTATTAAAAAAGAGAAAGAAAGAAATGAAGAGGAAATGGGAAAGGAAGAAGGAAGGAAGGAAGGGGGAGGGAGAGAGGGAGAGAGGGGGAGAGGGAGAGAGAGGGAGAGAGAGAGGGAAAGAGAGAGAGAGAGAGAGAGAGAGAGAGAGAGAGAGAGAGAGAGAGAGAGAGAGAGAGAGAGAGAGAGAGAGAGAGAGAGAGAGAGAGAGAGAGAGAGAGAGAGAGGGGGGGGGGGGAGGGGGAGGAGGAGGATAAGGATAAGTCCGAAATGTGAAGCTGAGCTTCGCCCGGGCTATGCCAATGAGGGGAGCCCGGCCTGTGTCGACTAATGTCGACTCGCTAACGTGTGTCAGCTGGTGCTGACTCGGCTTTTGTCCTTACCCGCCGTGGTGCCCAGCCACAGCAGTAACCTCCAGGTGATAATTGTGAACCGCCGACCCCTCGGGTGAGAGGCCGGCACGTTACCACTGTACTAGCCCGGAGGCTGAGGAGGAGGATAGGGAGATGGAAAGAAAGAGAGGGGGGGGAGGGAGATGGGGAGATGCAAATATATGTATAATATACATATGTATGTATGTATAATATACATATATTATATATTTATATATGTAATATATATATATATATATATATATATATATATATATATATATATATATATATATATATGTATAATATACATATGTATGTATGTATAATATACATATATTATATATTTATATATGTAATATATATATATATATATATATATATATATATATATATATATATATATATATAGAGAGAGAGAGAGAGAGAGAGAGAGAGAGAGAGAGAGAGAGAGAGAGAGAGAGAGAGAGAGAGAGAGAGAGAGAGAGAGAGAGAGAGAGAGAGAGAGATAGATTGATATAGATACAGATTGTATATGCATATATATATATATATATATATATATATATATATATATATATATAGACAGATAGATAGAGATTATATATATATCTATATATATATATATATATATATATATATATATATATATATATATATATACATATATATATATATACATATACATAAAAGCGGAATTACCTTATTTTTGCAAATTTTGATACAGAAGAGGCTAATAACTGTTATTCATAATTTCACAGGCTGCAATTCTCTAAATAGAAATATACCTTACCTCCTCATCATCTACCTCAGATTCACTATCCAATTCTTCTTCTGCTTCCTCAGTTTCGGATTCTTCAGTTTCTGCCCTTTTCGTCTCTTCAACATCATCAATGATTATGTCCTTCAAAGAAGAAAAAATATCTATAAAAAAACATAGAAAGAAAGAAAGAGAGAGAGAGAGAGAGAGAGAGAATGTTCACTCAGCAGAATTTACAATGACAAGCGTTTAATATAGGAGAGAGAAAGATGATAGAAAAAAAGACAACCAAAAAGTGATGTTTTAAAATCATCATTATGTAACAGTAAAAATAAAAGTTTGTGTCGACAGTTATGTAACATTTACAACAGAGTATCTCATCTTACCCCTCTGATCTTGCCTTCTGCTTGCAGTATCTTCATTTGCTTCTTATAGGAACTAATCTGTTTCTTTAATGTCTCCATTTGCTCCGGACTGAGAGCTTCCACCAGCTAAGCAGAAAAGTACATTCATCATACAAATATAAAAATATTTCCTTTGGTCTTTATGCACAGTATCATATGAATATGAGAGAGTTACAGAAGGGATGAAGTGTATTTATCAAATATATATTCAAAGCAATCCAGTTAGTAGAAAAAAATAATAAATAAATAAATAAAATAAATATAAAAATAAAATATGTGATTGCAGAAATGAAAGACCTATTTCCATGCATATAAAAACTCTTGGATAAACCATAATACTCACAGCTTTGTCTCTTATCTTCCTCTGAAATTAAACAAATAAATATTTAACAAAAAGTGACCAGAAAACAGGCAAGGGATTTCAGTATGTCAAGATATGCTCTCAATGTTTAATTGCATATTCATCATAAAATCACTAAAAGTTGATGTTAACTCTTACCACTTCAGCAGTCTTTATTTCAAAGTCAAGCTTATCCCCGGAGTCTATCACTTCCTGGAACTTCTTTTCAAACCAGTCTATCCGCTCCAAGTATATCTATTTATCAATGAAAGAAAAAGAGTTCAAAACATTTCCATTTAAATATATTCCTTTTTTTCTTCAATCATATTTACTGTTCTGTCAATACTGTGAAATAATAATTACTTTTTTCTCCACTTTTCCTTCACCTTGATAATCATCCTATCTACTCTTTAAACAGAGTTCTAAACAAATCAATTACATTTAAGAATATAAAATTACAAAGTGTTACTTAGCAACAGTTAAGATTTACTTACGTTCTCAGTCCGTGGCCCACTCTGAAAAATATAAACATATATATTACCATTAATATTGTTTTTCTTAAATAAAGGTATGAGACAATAAATACATTCATACCTAATAATAATTGTAACAAGACCTTAATTTTAACATAGAACATAAAACAAAACTAATATCCTATTATTCTCATCTGGCAGTGACAGTATGGGATGATGATGATGATGATGATGATGATAATAATAATAATAAATAAATACTTTCAGGTAAGTAAACAAATATAGTTATATAGCTGGTACAATCAATATAACAAAACACTCATCCAGCATGGTCCTGCATGAGATTTCATACTTACATCCTTCAGTTCTGGATCCATCTGAAAATTAAAACAAGGAAAATAAAACATTTGGAAGGTCAAATTAGAACTAAAAGAAGGGATTGTTTAGTAAGCTGATGTGCAATCCCTAAAGGGTTAAGGATGTAATAAACCATCTCACTATCAACATATTTCTATAATTTTCATAAACTAAAATCATTACTTCAGAAGTTTAACAATGCATCTAGCCATTGGATCACATAATTCAGGGTCAATGCAGGCTGTAAGACACAGGCAAGAAAGACTGCTGAGGATGGGAGGCAAGAAGAAAGAGAAAGAGAAATCATATATATCTATATACCAAATGTATGTCAATGTTTTTAAAATGTAACTAAATTTCAAATTCCATGAAAATTCTACTTAACAAACAGTCAGTATTCTAGACTTACAACTTCTTGTTTTATCCTTTTCTGAAAGAGAAAATACAAAATATTAGATTTTCTTTTGGAGTGAGATGTAATCATGTTATACGTCATTCAAATTTACATCAAAACTGAGGGTATTTATATTGCAAATAGCACATTTTTTTATTGGACCTGGAAACAGATAATTCTAATTCATAATGCTTATTTTGAATTCCATTTCAGTAAATTTTGATGTATAACATTATAAAGGAGAAGGAAAGTTACCAGCATTTGTTTATGATTTGGCATTCCATTCAAGGCAACAATAACACCTTCTTTTCCTAGGTCCCTTAACTTTTTTGCATAGTTCTTTTTTAACCGCTTCATCTTCTTGTCCTTCTCGTCTTGACTGAGAACTCTATTCATCTAGGGAAAAAAATAATAAAATGGCAATGAAAAACATGAAAGTACTTTCAACAACACTCAATTCATTCAAGAGACAACTGTACACTCATATACACTCTCTAAGACACATTTCTGATTAATTAAATTAACAAAAATGTATAAATTACAGAAATAATTTAGACTATTTTTACAAATCATACTTAACCCATTGGCGACCGGTATAGAAAACTAAACAAAAACTCTACGCTCTGGCGAACCACGGCAACGCGCCGACTTTGAGCGCGTGAATTTGGTACATCAAGCCGAATCATTGCCTCGGAGTGCTTTGGTGCGCCACCGCGGCGGACAGCAAACGCCACATTTCGAGCGTATTGTTATGACGCCTATAGGCGTGACCTGTCGCCATTGGGTTAAACACTATTGGGAAGTAGTAACCATACAAATAATATCTATCAAATTCAGAATAAAAAGATTAGCAGAGAAGAAAGTGGCTTTTTTTCAGTATTTGAGGGCAAACATAATGGATAGCTATGAGATTTATAGACAACATGGCCCAAAACAATGTGACAAATGAATATCTAAATTGACTTTTCGAGTAATGAACTTTTTTGAGAGAAAAATACACAACCAATATGATTACTCACATTATCAACAATTCACAAGTAAAGTGCACTAAAAAATGAAAAAAACAAACAAACCTTTTGAATTGCTTCCTCCCTCCGCTTTGCTTTTGGACAATTGTGGCCATTATATATTTGTTTTGGAAACATCTTCTCACTTACTCTTTCTTTAGGTACATACTCACCTGTACAGAGAAAAAGTATACATTAGTAACTAATGTGATGGAATTCTACAAAAAAATCAACCACAAAAAAGGAAGGAAAGAAAGAAGGAAGGAAGGAAGGAAGGAAGGAAGGAAGGAAGGAAGGAAGAAAGGAAGGAAGGAAGAAAGGAAGGAAGGAAAAAAAAAAAAGAAAGAAAGAAAGAAAAAAAAAGTGAAGCGGTGAGTTCATATTTCAAAGATATTCTCTTATGGCATATTGATTTACAGTACAAATCTATTGGATTGATTCTAGTTTTTACTCATAAATGTGGATCTGGCAAGAACATGTTCAAACAAGGCAAAGTGACAAAGTAGCAAGACAGTTCCATGAACCAAGATACTATTCCCTTGGGGGTTTTCACCTTAACCCCTATGATCTGGATGATGTGACCATTACATCATGAAAAACTTGGCTTGTGGGGCTGGTGACTTGAACAAGCCATCATGGAAAAATCTAGCTATGGACTGGGGCAAAGCAACTTGCCGTTGTGAGCATTTCAGCTGAAAGCCGGGGTGATAGGAAAAACTCTCCACGAGTGCATAAACCTCTTGGAAGTGATTAGACTCATTTGGCATTTAGGAGTTACTGACTACCTAGAGAGATGATTTGGTGTCAAGAGGTGGGGCATATATAGATGAACACAGGAAGGCCTAGTAATTGCCTCCTTGGTGACTGAGCACTCCAGGTGCCATAAATGTGTAACCAAAATCAAATAAACAAAACTGAGGTGGACAGTACTTGTATGCATACTCTTCTGGTCTCAACTGGTTGACTTAAAAGATAGTAACAATAATAATGCAAAAACATATCAAACAAATGCCATATATTTTTCCACCTATTCTATATCATATATATTTTTCACCTACTCTATGTTATTTGGATTTAAGAAATGGGCTAAACAGACAAAACTTAAACTCTCTACATTATGTATTATAATAGATCACGGACATACTTACATTTTAAAATCTTTCCTTTAACCAAATAACCATTCATTGTTTTTGCTGCAATTTTTGCAACATCTGGGACATGGAACTCCAGATAGCCATAACCACACACTGTACCAGTCTAGTAATTGAAAAATTAGATACATAAGTTAGGATGAAAAAAGGAAAATAACTTTAACCTTATTCATATGAATGTATGTGCATACAAATAAGTGAACACATACCACAATAACCATTTATAGTCTTGAAATATTACATTATTTTCATAAAACTTAATTTGTATTTATTTATTTTTTACTTCTATCAAAACACAACAAATGATAAAAACAAAAACTTACACTTTCACTCCGTGGCACAGACACCCTTGACAGTTTTCCAAACTGTGAGAAGAATGCCTTTAGTTCCCTATCATAAAATCCATGTGGGAGGTGAGATATAAAGACAACTCCTGATTCGGCTTCCTGAAATAAGAAAGGCTCAGCATGATTGTCATGTTCCTTAAAAAGAAAAAGGAAAATTTGTAACAAAATAAATCACTCCTAAATAAAGATAATAAAAAAGAAGAAGAAGAAAAAAAAAAAAGATAATAATAATAATAAAAAATAAATAAATAAATAAAATCTAAATGTGATACTAATATTACTTTTTAATGCAAGCATTCCAATTTTACTTCTGTCACTGAAAATATACAAATATATTTAAACAACACAAGGGTGAAAAATTCTACATAATGCCTGGTCCCAGAGGTAAACCATGAGAAATTAAATAAAGCTATACTGAGTCGATCATCTTTCTTAACACATTTTTTCATGAATGATTTCAGTACGAAATTCCATTCAAACTGACACTTCACTACACACTCTAATAATGACAGCAAGAAAGAGATACCCTACTATTCCCTTAGTATTATTGCTCTCTGGATGTAAGAATAATCATAACTCAGCAAGTAAAACATCAAAAATTATTTTCTTTAACATTTGGAATATTCTCAAGGAGTTGAAACAAGTTATCCTCACTCCCACCATTTCCTTCACTTATAATAATAAGACTATATACAAAAATATCTTTACACTCACCAGGCTCTCCTGTACTTTGGGAACTTTTTTCACCTTAGGCTTCTTCTTCTTCATAAATTTAGGTTTTGGTTTGGCACCATTTATGACCTTCATCTTGTATGAATAAACTCACTCTTCTTCACCTGCCAAGAAAGAGAATAAGAAAATCATAAGGACAACATCTTTAATAAATTTTATATTTTTTCGTTTCCATGCAAGTATTGCTTTAACCTCAAAAACTAAGGATCATGAAGTCTGGAATCATTTTTTTTAAACAGACAGCTTTTTATTCTTGCTTACAGGAATGCCCCTATCTCATGATGCATTTGTAAATGCTAAAAAAAACCTAGATGTGAGGAGCTCTTTAACTCCCAAAAATAAGCACTTATTCATAAACATTTGTTAAAAACTGATGGTGGCAGTTTAAAACAATAATTTTATGTTTTGAAAATAATGCAAATAAATGGTTATTCTGTATATAATTCTTTCTAAAAAACATCAAATCTTGAAGCATAAATTTTCAACCTTAGTAACCTATTTTATTTTTCATAACAAATTTGCACAATATATGCAGCACCAGAGTAACAGAAACGACACTGCTCCTGACAGCAGGGGAGGGTGTTTACCAGGGCTGCCCAAAACCAAAAATAACTGTCAAACATACTGAATAAAAATAGCAGCTATAGGTAATATTGATAAAAAACAAAGGCAACCAGTAGCAATTTAGCCATAAAAAATGTGTGCAAGCCCCAGAACATTAGGATTTGCAAAATATTGAGATTGTAGGACATTTCTTTAATTACTGGAACCTGCCCTATACAACTGCTGGAGTGAATCAAGAATCATGATGTCATCTTGTGTTAGGGAAGATGCAGGATACAGTAGTTCTGCAAGCAAGGTGAGAAAAAGCATGTTGCCATAGGTTTTCACATGGAAATCCTAAAATTGAATTGTATATTTTATCCTATTTTGGTAAAACTTAAGCATCTACGAGAATGTAAATGCTAAAGAAACTTCTGTTGAACCATTTCTGTCACAAATTGATAACAAAGACAGCTGAGAAGTTGTACAATTTATAAATTTCATGAGTTTCACATGAAACGACACAAAAGTAATATACACTTGTGCCAGAGCATAATTCAAGGGAAATTAATATATTTGAACATTAAGTGATGACAGGTACCTAATGTCAGGTCTAATAGTGTCAATCAGAACTGTAGTATTTAATCATGTGACAATAAAAGCTGAATCTTGGGGATGGTAACAGAAATTCAAATTCGATTCATCACAAAGTGTCAGGAAACCATTTTGATTTCCTATGAAATATGACAGAAATAATTATAGAAAATAGTGGATTGTGGTCCAGCTACTACCAATCCTCCAGAGCAGCATGACATGCAGCAGCAGCACATGGACTGCCCAGGCCTTCACTGACAGGGAGCCTCTCTTGCTCCCCTCTTGATCTCCACTCCACCTACTCCACCTACTCCACCTACTCCACCAAGCCATACAGTGGGCACTCACACCCACTACAAACATTCCATAATGAGATAAAACACCAAGACAAGTGGTAGATGCAACCCATCTACACCAACGGTCTGGAATTATCACAAAACCCTTTGTATAGGTTCTGTGATCTATTTACTGAATGATTTCTGCCGCGATATCATACGCTGCTAATGACATCTAAGGTCATTAGCAGCATATTCAAATTACAGTGATAGCATGCAGCTTAGGGGCAAAGTCTCTAGGTAAGGAAGCGTTATATACATCACAGGTCATATGGTGCTATGATAACGTAGAGTACTGAAAAGGATTAGGAATGAGCTAATGATTAGGGTAAAGTTACAAGTTGAACAGGACTAGAGGGTAGTGTGGCAGTGCAAAGAGTAGAGGGAGCTAATGGGGTAGTGTACAAGGTAAAGATTGTTTGAATGGACCGATTCTTTAAGGTACCCCCAGATTCGTCTGAAACTTGAAGAAATCTCTTACTGTACATCTGCATTTGTTTACAAGAAAATCGCTGTTAGGAGTTACTTCCAAATCATTCAAAAATATCTATTAAACTATTGTACTAACGTAAGTATGCATCACTCAATGCACCCTGCCGTTTAGGTGGCTTCACTTTTGACTTCTCGGTAATGTTTCTCTATGATACATTAAATATGCTTCTCACCAATTCAACATCATGACACCAAGTGATTCCCAAATCATATAAATAGTACAATATTCAACATAACACAGCTAACTAACTACACACCAGAGGATGTTCTGAAGCACGTGTCGTCCGTCTCGCAGGAGCACCTCGCTTGTTTACCGAAACGCGTCCGATTCCGTCACACATGTATGGAAGCCAACTGAAACATTTAGTAGAATGTTGCTTATTTTTTACTGAAATATATCAATGTTAACATTACAATGCTTAATATATATCAGTGCGTTTGATATTCCTATGGGAGAGATGTATTCGTAATTTATTTCGCACGAAGACCAATTCAATTGAAAGGATTCTAACAAGTGTGAAGAATACAGACGACTCGGTATGCGCAACTTCAAGATTTTCATCCATGGTTTTAATATTCTTAATTTGGAAACTAACAAAATCTTATGGATTTTTGTATAGTTAGAAATATATTTTTTTATCTATCATAGGCTTTAAAATTTAGATTATTTGGCCACATGTTCGGGTACGCAGTCTATCAACACGGTAGAGTGTTTTCACCATTCATATATATATATATATATATATATATATATATATATATATATATATATATATATATATATATATATACATATATGCATTTATATGAGTATATCTTTATATATATACATATATATAAATATATATATATATATTATATATATATATATATATATATATATATATATATATATATATATATATATATATATATATATATATATATCATATATATGTCTTACATATATATATACACATACATGTATATATATGTATATATATATATATATATATATATATATATATATATATATATATATACAATGTGTATATATATTTACATATATATATATAATATATATATGCTTATATATATATATATATATATATATATATATATATGTATGTGTACATATATGTAAGACATATATATGATATATATATATATATATATATATATATATATATATAAAATATATATATATATGTATATATATATATTTATATATAAAGATATACTCATATAAATGTATATATGTATATATGCATACATATATGTATATATAATATATATATATATATATACAAATATATGAATAGTGAAAACACTCTCCCATGTTGATACTATGGTAGAAAAACCCACAATGTAAAACTAGATTTATTGAAAGTGGGACAACAGTTTTGGAATCCACCTGGATTCCATCCTCTATCTATCTATCTATCTATATATATATATATGTACACACACACACACACACACACACACACACACACACACACACATATAAGACAACACACATATAAGACAAGTCTTTTTTTTTTTTTTTACAAATGATGTAGATTTATCTTCATACTGGGAGGAGATAAAAAGATTATTTATAACATGGTGCACATGGTAAAAAATAATTTGCTTTGAAAATTATGGTTGCAAATGCACACTTTACAGGGTGCTTGCAACATCACACAATAGTGCT
>NC_061839.1:12700290-12707790 GCF_019202785.1 Penaeus chinensis
TGCCGCCATCCTTTGTCTCCGCTCGTCTTGCTTTGGCCGATCTGATGACAAAGTGAATTGTGATAATAATGCAACATTCATCAATGTCCACTGTATATTAAGTTAAAACTTCTTTAAGAACTGATAAGAATGTATTTTATAGGTAATAATGAAAGATCAGTGTAGATTAGAGAACTGACGACTCGTAACCCTATGATCAATATTTTATTTTTCAGAGACATTGCATTTAAAATATTAATACACAAATAGTCTTACGTTTTGGATAAAGTCTAGCCCGTCCGCCTCCTGGTGGTCGTTCCGTGAAACACTTCTCAATGTTATTACCTTCCACGACGATACCCTCTGGTGGCACCTGGTCCCCGCTCTCCTCTGCGCCGCTTTGCCTGTGGGAAGACATGGGTAACGTAGGTAAATTTATGATTTAAGTAAACGAAATACGTCACTTGATTGGTTTTCCTTGGGGGGGGGGGGGGCACTACTAAGGTACTGATGACCATAACGACCTTAGTGTGTTGGTATAGGATAGAAAGAAGCGAGGAGTACACAATATCAAATGTATTAAAATAATTAAGTGAAAGGATCATACCTGAGTTTTTTGTTGAGGTATTCTCTAACGTCAGACAATAGCTGATCAACCTCAGGGTCAGATGCTGCATTGGCTCGAGCGTGGCCAGGAGGAGCTCGGGTCTCGCTCACATTTCTCGTGGGTCGCCTGCGACCTGTAGGTGAGCCTCCACCCACGGGACCTGTGCGCTTGACTTTGCCTGTGAAAAGCGGTAATTGTTCAGTAAATGGGGTATGTGCGTCTAAGGGTATTCTCAGACTAATCGTCCGTAAATACATTTATTAAATGTTCTGCTGATTTAACTTTCATTTATAACATGAACATTGATGTGTTCACGTCAATGCACTCACTCTATCTCATGACTGCAGTGCATGAACGTGAACACATCGATGGTTTATAGATGGTTGTTTAAATCAGCAAAACAATAAACGGCTTTAAGGGTAACTGGTATGCGAACACCTTTGGACAAACATTCCCTTGAATAATGGCTAATCCCTAAAACCTGATAATAGAAAGTATTAAGCCAGTACTAGGGACTCACGTTCCGATTGCGATGAGTCAGCCACACAGCCAGAGTCGGATGCTTTTGCGGGGTTTCCCACGTTGACCACAAGGCGCACCTGGCGTCTCGAGCTGACGCGGACATCGTGCTGTCGCGGCCCAGTTTTCACCTGCACCGTCACGTTGTCCTCGCCATCTTGAGGGAGAGGTGGAGGTGTCGGGTCCCTAGGAGGGTCGCCTTCAAATTGCTGTCCACCTCGGTACCGCGACAACGTTGTTAGAAAGACGTCCAGGGCACTGAGGGCAGAAGGTCGATACCGAGTAGGCGTGTCCTCCCCGTCAATATTGGAAGAGCGAGGGCGATGACGCCGGGATCTACGGCTCTCTAGGACGCGCAGCAGCCGTTCTGAATAACTCATGTCCCCAGAGTCAGAGGTGTCAAAGTCACTCACGTTGTCTGTCGGAAAATCATTGAGCGAGTGGGGACCGCTTCCCACTGTGCAGCGAGGTGACCCGTCCTTGGATATTTGGTGGTTCTGAAGACTGTCCAGGTATTCCTGTACCATTCGGTGTCTGCTCAGGGAGGCTCCATCACTGTCCACTTGCGGTGGAAGATTTTGAAAACTGTCGCTCGTAGGAGCTTCCCAGTGACGTCTTCGTGGCTTTGAGCCATCATTGTCAGAATCATCTCCAGGTGCTGTGAATTTAGTCCAGCCGTTCAGGGTCGTGACGTCACCACCATCCAGAGAAGCGCGAACACAGCCAGAAGAGGAACGTCGGCGCCCACTGGTGATTCGGTTGGCTCGATCCTTGGCCTGCTTACTGGAAGTCCTTCGATTGGGCGGTGCACTGCGAACAGATTCTTCACTTCGGGAAGAATCCTGAGCGTCACGGCCACGAGGATTGTGATCTTCAGCAACCACTTCCTCTACAGAAGCATCTGAAGGCGACTGTGCAGTCTTCCCTGCCATCTCTACAACACCTGAATCTGATGAGGGGGAGTTGGCAGCAGCCACAACTTCCCCGTGGTCTTCTTCGCTCCTTTCCCGAGGAGAGGCATCAGAGGAAGCACTTGAAGGGGCATCAACACAGGCTTCAGCCTGTCTATCAACGTTCAACGATCCTACCTCACATTCACTCTGCTCACCTGCCTGGCTAATGTTTGCTGCCCAATTAGTGCCACTTCTCTTCTGTTCGTCACCAGCATAAGCTCTTGCAGCATCCTCGTTGTCAGAGAGTCCATCATGATTCCCTAGTGTACTGTTGTGATCACTAGAATTTCCTTCATTAAGTTCGCCATTTTCCCATGTTGCTTGTGCATGCTGTATGTCACAACTTTCCATAACTGTAGTGTGATTCGTCATATCGCTGCCTGTGTCTGATTTCATTAAAAATGAATTGAAATTTCTTGATACCTTCTGATCACTCACGTATACCTTCTCTTCTATGTTACTTTCCACTTTGTCTATCATGTCCTGATATGTGTCTCTGTCACTGGTTTCCTTCTCACTGCCTATAAGCTCCTCATACTCTGCTTTGATTTCCGTTTCCAATACACTGCCCAAAATCTCCTCATACTCCGCCTTGGTCTCTGGCTCCGTTGTGTCCAGCGTGGCATCACTCATCAACAGAGACTCGCCCCCGTCGCTGTCATTGTGGGATACTATGGATGCTTCGTCTCTATCTCTTAGGTCATGATCGTTTTCTAGATCGCCGATAGTCTCTTTGTGACTTTCATCGATATCTTTATCTGGATCCAGCTCATAGTTTTCCGTCTCTGTACCATCGGTGATTTTTCTATCAGTTGAAGAACAAGATGTATCGTCATAATTGTCTTTATTAATTTCTTCTTCATAAACAGATTCTGGCATATCCTCAATCACAGTTTCTTCATCGATATCCTCTATATCCTTCGTCTCGCCAAGATCTACACCGTCCGTAGTTAAAACTCCTGTGCCTTCCTCTAAACAGTCATTCCTTCCTTCGTAATTATGATCTATCTCTCCTGCATTCTCTTCACATTCAGTATCTCCTCTGACATCTTCAAAAATTGTTGCATCATCGCCTTCGTCAGCCATTAGGACAGACTGCTCTACAAATTCATCTGCCACGTCATCAATTACGATTGCAGGGCTTTCTTCGGCCACAGTAATTTCTGCCTCCTCTTCAGTCGCATTTGCATCTGTACCTTCTTCATCCACAGTTAAATTCATTTCTTCTTCGTCTACTTCCTCGGTCACAGTTACTTCCTCTTCCTCTTTTTCTCCGCCAGCAAAAACATCTACTTCATCGGCCACAGTGATTTCCTCTTCCTCTTTTTCTCCGCCAGCAAAAACATCTACTTCATCGGCCACAGTGATTTCCTCTTCGTCTTTTTCTCCGCCAGTAAAAGCATCTACTTCATCGACTACAGTTATTTCCTCTTCCTCTTTTTCTCCGGCAATAAAAACATCTACTTCATCGGCCACAGTTATTTCCTCTTCTTCTCTCGCCCCTTCCATAAAATCATCTGCTACTTCATCGGCCATATTTATTAATTCTTCCTCTTTTTCCCCATCCTTAAAAACATTTGCTACTTCATCAGCCATAGAAACGTCTGCTGTGTCTTTCTCCATCACTGAATCTTCTGCCTCTTGCTCTGTCAGAGTATCTCCCACTTCTTCCTCAGCCTCATTTACTTCAGAATCTTTGTTGTCAATATTTACTTCAGTTCCTCTTTCTTCTCCTTCCTCACTCAAAAGAACATCTGCTACTTCCTCGTCCACTGTCAACTCTGTCTCAGGTGCAAGTACTTCGTTTTCTTGTGTCATATCCTCAGCTACTGAAAGTTCTGTTACTTCCTCCATTATAGTTACCTCGGCTTCTTTTTCTAGTGTAACATCTCCTTCTTCCCCAGCAAGATTTACCACAGCTTCAGCCACAGTTATATCTTCTTCCGTGTTAGTTATTTCTGTTTCTTCAACCGTAGTTTCTTCAACTTCTTCGTCATCAGCTTTTAATTCCTCCTCAGCTTCATCAACTTTCTCCTCAAGCATAGATACTTCAGCATCTTCCTCGAACATAGAATCTTCTTCTGCTACACTTATATCTGGTTCTTCCACAGCGGTGTCTGTTCGGTCCTCTGCCGCACTTAAATTTGTTTCATCTTCGGTTACTACTTCTATTTCCTCAGTCTTAGTTAGACCTCCTTCAATCACATTTACATCTACCTGTCCATCAGGCACAATCGAATTTGCACTTTCCTCAGTAACATTTATATCTGCTTCTTTCTCAATCCATTCTTCAGTTTCTCCCCCTTCTTCAGCTAAAGATATCTTTACCTCTTCTTCAGCCACACTTATGTCCGGCTCTTCCTCAGCTAAGATTAATTCTGGCTTCTCCTCAGTTTCATCCATGCCTTCTTCATTTTCAACTATCTCTTCCTCTTCTTCAGCTACAGATGCTTCTTGATCATCTTCTACCATACTTAAGTCTGCTTCCTCCTCAGTCAAGGACAAATCTGCCTTTTCATCAGTCTCAGTTATACGTGAAGCTTCTTCAATCACAGTTACATCTGCCTTTTCTTCAACCTCATTTGTATTAGCTTCGTGCTCATCCAAAGTTATCTTTACTTTCTCTTTAGTTATATCTATATCTGCTTCTCCCTCAGTAGCACTTGTATCCTGTAATTCATCAGCTATATTACTAGCATTTTCGTCAAAGTCTGTTATATCCCCTTCCTTCTCCTTTGCAATTACTTCTGTAAAATCATCAAGTACAATAACATCCTCTCCCTTGGATATATCGGCATTTTCTTCTTCAGCATATTCCTTTGCCGTTTCAAACATGCATTCCGTTAGATCCATTTCAGTTGTGGTTTCTGTATCTACTATTAGTAGAGAACTTTCTGCTCCATCAGTTACAATATCTTCCTCATCATTCAGAGTCTCATCATCATGTGCTACCATAATTTCATCTCCGCAAAAAATATCATTTTCTTCATTTTCGATTGCATCTTCTTTGCTCTCCACTTCACTTGTTTCGTCTTCATTTTTCAAAAGTAATGCTTCCTCCTTTTTTACTAAAATATTTTTATCTTTCTCTTCCCTGTGCAGTTCCACTATAGACAAATTCCTGTTTTCTTCCTCATGTATCTTCGTTTCTGTTGGCGGAGATTGCTCCCCAACCACAGTGTCCTCAAGAAGTGGGTTCACATCATCGTCTTGGGCACATTCCAGGTGCTCATCGTCGTCCTCCTCGATGGTCGAGAGGCCGGAGCTGCTCTCGTCCACAGGTGAACAGTTACCATCATGGGGACTAACGTTGCGGAAAATTTCATCCAAGAGACTAGTATCTGTTGCATTAAAGTCTTCTGCTGTAAGGTCCTGAGGGCTTAATGGTGGTTCCTGACAGTCATTGCTTTTAGAGCCTTCTTCTCCAGACGACTGCAAGGTGTCTGTGGCTTCATTATCAAGATCTGGAGTGTCATTCCTGCTCTCTGATGTGCTGCCTGAAGATACTCTCACTACAGTCACGCGATCCCAGGAATCTGTACCATCGCTTAACTCTTCATTGTCTGCCTCATTTTCTGGTGATTCACTTTTGTCTAAGATGTTTCCTGGGTTTTCATTGTTAGTTTCTTCCCCATTAACGTCATTCACATTTTCAGTTACGCATTGACTTTCATCTTCTTGAGTATCATTTGATACTTGAAGCTCACTCTCATTTGTAAAAGTATTGGTCACGTCCTTATTTGGCACGTCTGTATCATCATCAGCTTCTACTGGAATTTCATTTATTTCTGCTTCTGCCATTTCACTTTCTGTTTCTTCTTTTTCTTGGGTAGAGGTAGCACATGTTTGCTGAACTGGTTCACTATATAACTGCAAATTCAAATCTGTTTTAGCTAGTTCTTCATTAACTTCAACATCGCTCACCTCGCTTCTGCTCGTCTGAATGAGTGTAGGAGATATCTCATCGCAGTTGATGCTGAGAGGTTCTGGTAGCAAACTTGGGTCATCACAGTCAATGAATCCACTCTCCAGCAACATTTCCTTGCCATTGGAAGTATAGCCGATTATTTCATATTGTTCTTGTACTGAAGAACTGCTTGAATCTTCTTGGATGTCATTGCTACTGCAGTGAATGGCTTCGTCATCTAGTGTCTCACTTACAAGATTCTCACTGACTTCCTCTATACTGTCACTAGCACTAAGAAGGTCAACAGATTCTTGAATAGAGGCGATATTTAGATTTTCCACATCTCTGGGAGAAATGTTTTCATTAATGCTGTTTTCAATCGAACCTGATTGGAAAGTATCTGATTCATAATGATCAGAGATTTCTGTGTCAGGATTATTGTCATTTAAAGTGTGTTTTTCCTCACTAGTAGGATTGTTAGTATCGTCATTTGGAAGATCTGGCGAATTCACTTTACTGTCTGTGTTGGGATCCACATCCTCACCATTTTCATTGGTCACCTGTATCTTGATGTCTTCATTTTGTTCGGGGCTTTGGGGAGCAGTTTCTTTCCCACTGTCATTATGATCATTGTTAAAGTCTGGTTCACTATTGCTGAAATGCTCACCATTCACCCCGTCTGCAGTCAGTTCAGCTGCACTTTGCTCAGGAGTCTTCTTTGTCTGCGTATCTTCCAAGGGCTCAGTAGAGGAGACCGAGTTGGAGTGATCAGAAAATGATGTGTAAGTGTCTGTTATATGCTGCTGAGAATTTACTGTCGTTTCTGGAGCCACATGGCTATCATTGCCTTTTGGTGGTTCTTGTGAGGATCTTGGTTGTGATGACTTCTTTGTTGAGGAAAGCTGTACAATGTCAGACTGTGAGGTGTCAGTGTCTTGCTCAGAGGAACAAGACACTAATGAGTCCTTCTTTAGATTTTTCACTTTTGGACTGTCTAAGATGTCTGAATCACTTTCTGCCCCTATATCATCATTGGTTTCAATCAAACTTTCAGGTACTTCAAAAACGTTAGTATCTTCCCCACTTGCAATCATTTGAGCCATCTTTGCTTCATCGATGAGATGGACACGCTTGCCAGTGAGGGCAAGGCTGCTGACCCCAAGGGAACCGGACTTTGAGTGGCGTCTTGTGGACGCTCGCCTCTCCTCCAACCGGGCTGACAGTCTCGCAGGGAGTGTAGGTCCAGTGTTGATGGCCACCTCTGCTTCACTAGTTATTGGCACATAAAAGGCTTGGTGGCCAGCCTTATAACTAGCACTTCTGCTGTCCTCTTCCTCCAAGCTGTCATAATACACTGATTCAGCACCTTCACTGCCAATAGAGTTACGGCGATGGTGCACAGCAGAAATGGGTCTAATGATGTCTGTCTGCGATGAAGAATCTGTCACTGACTTCGGTAAAATTTTCTTCTGTAAAGTTTTAACAGAGGTATGCTTAGATATCCATTCCTTCCGTTGTGTCCGTCGGCCCTTTGT
>NC_061839.1:12750290-12757790 GCF_019202785.1 Penaeus chinensis
ACTCTGTGTTTGTTAACTTCGGAGTGTTTATCCGTAGAGTTCTACAAACTAGTAAATCCATGTGTTCGTTACGGAATCTAATCACAGCCCTTTTTTATGATTTCGTTATAAGACATTTCCTGGTCTTGATAACAAGATCTGTTTTCAAATAATGTAGTCTAGTTTTACGAGTATACAGCCATATGTGAAGAAAACATTTGTTGTCCACGACAGTGACTGATATTGTTTTTCTAAAATATACACTTACGATGTTGATGCTTAAATATGAGCAAAATAAATGAAACATTGTTCCCTTATAGTGACATTAAATCCTTATATGTATCAGAGTTATACGACAGGTCTGGGTTAATTTCACTAAAATCTTGTACCAATTCCATGAAATCACTGGCGGAACTATAAAATCAATATCAGCGGAAGGTAACAAATGAAACACCATATCATTCATATAATTTAATTATTCATCACCATCCAGTACAGAGGACGCGCGTCGACGTAGTATGAATCACTGGGATGCTGCGTGTCACCGTGGCAGTGGCGACAGGGGCAGCGAGTCTCATCATCCACACTGAATTACTGCCACTTCTCTCCGTCACCGTAGAAGTGTGACACACACTTCTCGTCACGCAATTGGGTGTAGTTACGTAGGTGTGGGTGCGAGTGACGTGTTGGGTGACAGTCGCAGGTAGGAAATGAATAGTATGTGTGGTGGTCGTTCCAGGAACTTGGGTGATCCGCGTCACATCCACAGTGTTGAAGTAGGTGGATACAGCGACGGCGTGAATAGTCCTGGTGTGGGTGCGGGTGATAGTGCGAATGGGGCGAGGGAGCGTGGGTGAATGGGAGTGATGGGCAATTGTGGTAGAAGAGGTAGGTTGGATGTTAGGAAAATCATTAGCATTAGTTGCAAAGATCGTAAAGGTGGAAATGGTAGGAATTATAATGGTGGTGGGCGTTGTCGTGACCAGAGTGACATGCGTACCAGACAAGTTACCAGTCAGGGTGGTGACAGTGGGAATATTAATGGTAGTGACCGTTGTCGTAATCATCGGAATGGTTATAGACATGTCGTTTGCTGTTGTGGTATCAGTGATAGGAGGCGTGTCAGTGGCGCTAAACGTAGATGTTGTGTCTGTAGCGCTACTGGCTGCAGGCTTAGTAGGAATTGTGTCAGCAGTGGAATAAATGTCAGTGCTAGATGAAGTGTCATTGGTGGAAGGTATTTCAGAGGCGAAAGGAATGTCAGTGGTAAAAGAGATGTCAGTGGTAGATGATGTGTCAGAGGTGGAAGGAATGTCAGTGGTGGAAAGAATGTCAGTGGGAGAAGGAATGTCATTGGGAGAAGGAATGTCAGTGGGAGAAGGAATGTCAGTGGTAGCAGGAATGTCAGTGGTAGCAGGAATGTCAGTGGTAGATACAATATCAGTGGTAGAGGGAATGTCAGTGGTAGATGAAGTGTCAGTGGTAGAGGGAACGTCAGTGGTAGATACAGTATCAGTGGTAGAGGGAATGTCAGTGGTAGATGAAGTGTCAGTGGTAGAGGGAATGTCAGTGGTAGATGAAGTGTCAGTGGTAGAAGGAATGTCATTGGTAGAAGGAATGTCAGTGGTAGAAGGAATGGCAGTGGTAGAAGGAATGTCAGTGGTAGATGAAGTGTCAGTGGTAGAGGAAACGTCAGTGGTAGAAGAGATGTCAGTGGTAGAAGGAATGTCAGTGGTAGAGGGAATGTCAGTGGTAGAGGGAATGTCAGTGGTAGAGGGAACGTCAGTGGTATAAGGAATGTCAGTGGTAGATGAAGTGTCAGTGGTAGAGGGAATGTCAGTGGTAAAAGAGATGTCAGTGGTAGAGGAAATGTCAGTGGTAGAAGGAATGTCAGTGGTAGAAGGAATGTCAGTGGTAGAAGGAATGTCAGTGGTAGAGGGAATGGCAGTGGTAGATGAAGTGCTAGTGGTAGAAGGAATGTCAGTGGTAGAGGGAATGTCAGTGGTAGAGGGAATGTCAGTGGTAGAGGGAATGTCAGTGGTAGAAGGAATGCCAATGGTAAAGGGAATGGCAGTGGTAGAAGGAATGTCAGTGGTAGAGGGAATGTCAGTGGTAGAAGGAATGTCAGTGGTAGAGGAATGGCAGTGGTAGAAGGAATGTCAGTGGTAGAAGGAATGTCAGTGGTAGAGGGAATGTCAGTGGTAGAAGGAATGTCAATGGTAAAGGGAATGGTCAGTGGTAGAGGGAATGTCAGTGGAAGAATCAGTGGTCGAAGGAAATGTCAGTGGTAGAAGGAATATCAGTGGTAGAGGGAATGTCAGTGGTAGAAGGAATAGTTCAGTGGTAGAGGGAATGTCAGTGGTAGAGGAATGTCAGTGAGGTCAGTAGAAGGAATGTCAGTGGTAGAGGGAAATGTCAGTGGTAGAAGAGATGTCAGTGGTAGAGGGAATGTCAGTGGTAGAAGAGATGCCAGTGGTAGAGGGAATGTCAGTGGTAGAAGAGATGTCAGTGGTAGAAGAGATGTCAGTGGTAGAGGGAATGTCAGTGGTAGAAGGAATGTCAGTGGTAGAAGGAATGTCAGTGGTAGAAGGAATGTCAGTGTAAGATTGTAAGTGTAGATGGAATGTCAGTGTGAGAAAGGAATGTCAGTGGTAGAGGAATGTCAGTGGTAGAGGGAATGTCAGTGGTAGAAGGAATGTCAGTGGTAGAGGGAATGTCAGTGGTAAAAGGAATGTCAGTGGTAGAAGGAATGTCAGTGGTAGAAGGAATGGCAGTGGTAGAAGGAATGTCAGTGGTAAAAGGAATGTCAGTGGTAGAAGGAATGTCAGTGGTAGAAGGAATGGCAGTGGTAGAAGGAATGTCAGTGGTAAGGGAATGTCAGTGGTAAAGGGAATGTCAGTGGTAGAAGAGATGTCAGTGGTAGAGGGAATGTCAGTGGTAGAAGAGATGCCAGTGGTAGAGGGAATGTCAGTGGTAGAAGAGATGTCAGTGGTAGAGGAATGTCCAGTGGTAGAAGGACATGTCAGTGGTAGAGGGAATATCAGTGGTAGAGGGAATGTCAGTGGTAGAAGGAAGTCAGTGGTAGAAGAGAATGTCAGTGGTAGAGGGAATGTCAGTGGTAGAAGGAATGTCAGTGGTAGAAGGAATGTCAGTGGTAGAAGGAATGTCAGTGGTAGAGGGAATGTCAGTGGTAGGAAGGGAATGTCAGTGGTAGAGGGAATGTCAGTGGTAGAGGGAATGTCAGTGGTAGAGGGAATGTCAGTGGTAGAAGAGATGTCAGTGGTAGAGGGAATGTCAGTGGTAGAAGGAATGTCAGTGGTAGAAGGAATGTCAGTGGTAGAAGGAATGTCAGTGGTAGAAGGGATGTCAGTGGTAGAAGGAATGTCAGTGGTAGAAGGAATGTCAGTGGTAGAGGAATGTCAGTGGTAGAGGGAATGTCAGTGGTAGAAGGAATGTCAGTGGTAGAGGGAATGTCAGTGGTAGAAGGAATGTCAGTGGTAGAAGGAATGTCAGTGGTAGAGGGAATGTCAGTGGTAGAGGGAATGTCAGTGGTAGAAGGAATGTCAGTGGTAGAGGGAATGTCAGTGGTAGAAGAGATGTCAGTGGTAGAGGGAATGTCAGTGGTAGAGGGAATGTCAGTGGTAGAGGGAATGTCAGTGGTAGAGGGAATGTCAGTGGTAGAGGGAATGTCAGTGGTAGAAGGAATGTCAGTGGTAGAAGGAATGTCAGTGGTAGAAGAGATGTCAGTGGTAGAGGGAATGTCAGTGGTAGAGGGAATGTCAGTGGTAGAAGAGATGTCAGTGGTAGAGGGAATGTCAGTGGTAGAGGGAATGTCAGTGGTAGAGGGAATGTCAGTGGTAGAGGGAATGGCAGTGGTAGAGGGAATGTCAGTGGTAGAGGGAATGTCAGTGGTAGAAGGAATGTCAGTGGTTGAGGGAATATCAGTGGTAGAAGAGATGTCAGTGGTAGAAGAGATGTCAGTGGTAGAAGAGATGTCAGTGGTAGAGGGAATGTCAGTGGTAGAGGGAATGTCAGTGGTAGAGGGAATGTCAGTGGTAGAGGGAATGGCAGTGGTAGAGGGAATGTCAGTGGTAGAGGGAATGTCAGTGGTAGAGGGAATGTCAGTGGTAGAAGGAATGTCAGTGGTAGAAGAGATGTCAGTGGTAGAAGAGATGTCAGTGGTAGAGGGAATGTCAGTGGTAGAAGGAATGTCAGTGGTAGAGGGAATGTCAGTGATAGAGGGAATGGCAGTGGTGGAGGGAATGTCAGTGGTAGAAGGAATGTCAGTGGTAGAAGGAATGTCAGTGGTAGAGGGAATGTCAGTGGTAGAAGGAATGCCAGTGGTAGAAGAGATGTCAGTGGTAGAAGGAATGGCAGTGGTAGATACAATATCAGTGGTAGAGGGAATGTCAGTGGTAGAAGGAATGTCAGTGAAAGAGGGAATGTCAGTGGTAGAGGGAATGGCAGTGGTAGAGGGAATGGCAGTGGTAGAAGGAATGTCAGTGGTAGCTGGAAAGTCATTGGTAATGACAAAGCTAGCCGAGGCAGGTGCGTCCGTGTTAATGATTGCATCGGTTACTGTGTTTATATTGGCAGTTGTGACAGTGTTAATGATTGAGTTTATAGTTGTATCTGTATCTATGCTCATGATTTCCCCTGTGGTTGTAAGTGTATCAGTGGTAAGATATATGGCTGGTGGATCTGTCACTATGACTGTCTCGGTGTTTGTAGATGTATCAGTGCTAGTGATTGTGCCGCCAGAGGAAGTCGAAGTGTCAGTGGTGCCGTGTGTTTCGATCATATCTAATGGAATGAGCGTTGGTATTACATATGACGAAGATGGAATAGATGAGCTTTGTGGCGACGGTGCAGAAGGTTGCGGGGAGGAGGACGGGGCCTGCGTAGTCGTGGTGAGATTCAGAGCGGCGACGTTCTTGGCTAAGTCCACGACGCTCATCATCATGTCGAACATCTTGTAGAATCGTGAAAAGGTTCCCAGCATCGACTCCGCACCGGATGATGGATGCTGCACCGTAGGCCAAGAAGGGGGGTCGGTAGTTTCTGGCAGCCAGGTGTTCCCTCCATGCTGTGTGTGATCTTGGGAATGATACCAGGCTGGCGTCGGTGTGAATTTGGGTGGGTGACCACCCCCGTTATCGTACTGTCTGTCTGTCAGCGATGATGATGGTCCTAAAGGTGTATCTCTTAGCTCAGAAGATATTTCTTCACTGATTTGCCCCGGATAATTATTTAACTTATCATGATTTTCTCTCTGTGCAGCCGTCCACTCATCGACGTCATGAATATTCACTGTACTTGGAATCTGGGCAGGGAATCCTTTGTCAGAAAAAACATTATCATTACCATAAAAATGCAGATCGTCATCACTGAAGGTCGGAATTACACGAAGAGCCGAATTTATCAATGCTTCGTCAGCACTGACATGCTCATGTTCCTCTGAGCTCCTTACAGTACTGGAATCCATCTGCCCCGATAAATTGAAATTGGTTGTTTGATTTTCCTCAGGCCAGTTAGATACTATAGAATCAACAGATGCCGGAGTCGCATTGGCAGATGGAGTTGCAGTTGTATCAGGAAAGTTTTCTTGAGGCCGGCTTCTCTCATTGAATGGAGTCAGTTGGCCATTTTGACTAGAAGACTGTATTTGTACAGACCTTGTATCCAGGCTTAAATTCTCAGTGGTAGGGTCGCCCTTACGAGGATGATTTAGCTGCGACATCACTGTTGTCGAAAGTAAAGATAATACAGGGGGTAGAGTTCCTTGAGTAAGGATGGCTGCTTCTTCAAGCAATAAATGCGTCTCCGTCTCCATATGGACTGGACTGACACCTGATCTGGTGGGGGCGGCTGTTATCACTTCCGCCTCCTCGGCGTCGGAGACTTCCTCATGCACAGTCCCAGCAACTTCACCGATCATATCTAACATCTTAATCATCATGCCTCGGTCATGCTCCTCTGCTTCCCCAAGATGAGATACGCTTTCTTCTAGTTGGTCCTTCACAGACCGCTTAACATTCTTAACCATGACGGTCACGTTAATCTTGGGGCGATGAGAGTCGTTCGATTCAGATAAAAACTCTGGCGATTCAGGCGCAGACTTATTGTCAAACATAAACGTCAATTTAATCATATTCTCTCTTGTATCAAACACCAAATCTGCTGCTGGTGCTACTTTGGTTTTGTTGACTAGCTCCTTTGTCATATTAAGAATCTGTGTTGAAGACATCGTGCTAGCATCATTGCAATGGAAAATCGAATCATCAGGGCACACCACCGACACTTCCATTTTCTTCTTGATCCATTCTCTGTGGAGTGCAGGTTAGCGAAAGTCGGCATCGATTTCCTGCTTCCGCCTACCCCAACGTCGTCGCCGACGCCTGACCCATATCTCAGCGTGGGCGGCCGCACCGGGTCTAGACGCTCGCCGCTCGAGGTGTCCGGGAACGCGCCGGACAGCGGAGGACCCTGGGTAGGAAGCGCGGGGCTTGGGCCTTCCAGGGGGGGTCCTGGGTCGGGGACGGAAGCGGGGGAAGACAACAGGTCTCTCGAAAGCAGCAAAGCGAACACTGGAAGCAGCATCAGCAGTGTCAGAGTCAGGCACTTGGTTGTCTTGTTACACCTGAAATAAGACAGATTACCACACGTTACACTACAACTGAAAATATAATAATGGTAATAGTAATGGTAATTATAATGGTAATGATAATAATGGTAATGATAATAATGGTAATGATAATAATGGTAATGATAATAATGGTAATGATAATAATGGTAATGATAATAATGGTAATGATAATAATGGTAATGATATTAATGGTAATGATATTAATGGTAATGATATTAATGGTAATGATATTAATGGTAATGATATTAATGGTAATGATATTAATGGTAATGATATTAATGGTAATGATATTAATGGTAATGATAATAATGGTAATCATAATAATGGTAATCATAATAATGGTAATCATAATAATGGTAATCATAATAATGGTAATCATAATAATGGTAATGATAATAATGGTAATGATAATAATGGTAATGATAATAATGGTAATGATAATAATGGTAATGATAATAATGGTAATGATAATAATGGTAATGATAATAATGGTAATGATAATAATGGTAATGATATTAATGGTAATGATATTAATGGTAATGATAATAATGGTAATGATAATAATGGTAAGGATATTAATGGTAATGATAATAATGGTAATGATATTAATGGTAATGATATTAATGGTAATGATATTAATGGTAATGATATTAATGGTAATGATATTAATGGTAATGATAATAATGGTAATGATAATAATGGTAATGATAATAATGATAATAATGATAATAATGATAATAATGATAATAATGATAATAATGATAATAATGATAATAATGATAATAATGATAATAATGATAATAATGATAATAATGATAATAATGATAATAATGATAATAATGGTAATGATAATAATGATAATAATGATAATAATG
>NC_061839.1:12792790-12797790 GCF_019202785.1 Penaeus chinensis
TAACGATAATCAAAATGTCTGTGCAAGTAGTCCTTCATCGCATTTTGTACCCCCTATATATGTATTTTGTAACATCGTAATATTTTTATTCTTTAGTAATTTATAACTTTCTACAAAATCATCTCGAGGAACCACGTTTCATTTTTTCAGTATTTTCCACAAGTTCATATGACACTTCAGCCATTTATAAAGTATACTCATAATACTTATCACCAATATCATTCGGTACATACTGATACAAATATCAACATGATAAAGTCACGATATAGATTTAAAGTTTGTCCTTAGGAATGATGGCGCACCTGAGATTGTTAAGTCTGACATTGCTGGTCGCTTTTGTGCATACGCAGTGGAACACCAACGTCTGGGGCAACCGACAGGTAGATATGATATTTGTCAGATAAAACAGTGAGTCGTATCTGAAATGATTTTTTAGAGGATGAGAGAGAGAGAGAGAGAGAGAGAGAGAGAGAGAGAGAGAGAGAGAGAGAGAGAGAGAGAGAGAGAGAGAGAGAGAGAGAGAGAGAAAAGCAAAGAAAATCAAATCTTGTTACTCTTAATGGTTCTTAACTAGTAGGTGGTCGTCCACCTCTTCGAATGGAAATGGGCTGACATCGCTAATGAGTGCGAAAATTTCCTAGCTCCCCGAGGTTACGGAGCCGTTCAGGTACAGTGCCAAGACGGATGCAATAGTGACTTATTGTACGTAGTCGAATGATTTTATTTGACTTATTGCTTATTTCGTAGCTGATAATTGTTCCTACTGTATTACGTTTTGATTACAATCAATTCCTTGATCGGGAAAATTGGATTGCTTTGAAAATGAGGACCTATTACACAGTCCCTCAAAATTCAACTCATCTGATTCTGCTTGTGAATGCATTGTTCTTATTTAGTCTCTTATCTTTACTTTTAAAACCTTACTTCGAAATAACACGTCATGCCTTAGTGATCACGATACTCTCCTCCTCCAAAAGGTATCGCTGCCGACCGAGTGCGCGGTCGTGTACCAGGGCGACACAGAGGCCGTGGTGGGAGAGGTACCAGCCGGTGTCCTACAAGATCGCCTCTCGTTCTGGCGACGAAAACGCTTTCAGGGATATGATAACACGATGCAACAACGTGGGGGTGAGGTAAGGATTGCTGAAGGCATGTTAAGTAGTCTCAGACTGTAATAACGGCCCTGCGTTTCTCTTAATTGCAAATGAAATACCGTGTCGTGATATAATACCATTGCCAAGTTTCTTAGCCAGAGGTTATTGTGCAATTACAGAGGTAACTGATGTTGATTATATTTTTGGATAAATAATTACACTAACAGTAAGATCCTTTTTATCAAATCTAAATGCTTATTGCAAGCAACAACAACATCCGCCTTACGGCAGGACAAGATACGACAGAACTGTGTGCAGCCTACAAAGTTATAAAATGTAGTCGCGTAGGTTTCTAAAAAAAAAAGATAATAATAAAGCTTTGATCCAGAATTTGTAATTGTATTCTAAGATATGTAGCCAACCTCGTTTCAACAAAGGAAAATCATAAGTAAGATATACTGATATAAGAAACATCACACTACGTTAAAAAATGTGTGTATAGTAGTGTCTATGTTGACACTGGCTTAATGTTTTTCTTCAGGATCTACGTGGATGCGGTGATCAACCATATGACAGGCGGATGGCCTCTAGGCACAGGAGCCACGGGGGGGTCCTCCTTCGACTCGGGCGTACGGTCCTACCCAGGTGTTCCTTACTCCGCTTTCGACTTCAACGACGGCAACTGCCACACTTGCTCAGGGAACATTGAAAACTACGGTGACCTCTACCAGGTAAATAAAACATATATCTATAATTTTTAGTGATCATTCCTATTTTCTCAATATTTGGATAAGGATATAGAGTAACGACGTACAGTGGTGCTATATTCTTAAGGCTTTGAAGAGATATAAAATTATTTTATGTATTTCTTTGAATATGACAAATGAAGGTCGCATTATAAACACGTCTTCCAGAAAGTCATATTAAGATATATCTTTTATAATTGTCAATGCTAATGTTTTTTGTTATGTTACTACTAAGACGCACTTCAACCTTTACATTGATATATTAGCTGTTCACACCTCCTAACCATTCTCTTACATGCAACACGTCACCAAGGTTCGTAACTGTAAGCTGGTGGGACTGAACGACTTGAAGGCAGTGAGTACGTCCGGGGGGAAATCGTGGACTTCAAGAACACGCTAATAAGCTGGGGCGTCGCTGGCTTCCGCATCGACGCCAGCAAGCACATGTGGCTCGGGGACATGAAGGTGAGAAGATGGAAGCGCATAAAAAGACCTCGCATATTAACTTTGGCACATCACGTTCCAAAACAACGTAATCCAGCTCGTTCTATTGGAGATACGTATCTGAAAACGCTGCAAACCATTTTGAGGCTTTGATGCTGCCGTCAGGAATTAATAATGTTTTTTTTCCTTAGGTCATCTTTGATCGTCTAAACGACCTCAACACTGCTCATTTCCCGGTGGGTTCCCGATCATTAATTTACCAGGAGGTGATCGACTTGGGGGAGTATATCCCATACTTTCCCTTTTTATAGTGCAATATTATCAGACCAGTCTAACTTTATACGTTTCTTTAATTTGTAGATGTTATAGTAATTATAGCTAAGAAATATAGGATACGAGTCTTTTTCTTATGGCTTAATACGAAAATACGTGGAATTATTATCACCACCACCACTAATATGTTACACTATTCGTCGACGGCAGGTGGCGAGCCCATCAAGGGAACGGAATACACAGGCAAGTACTTGGGCGAGGCCTTCCGCCGTAACAATGACCTCCGGTGGTTCAGCAACTTCCACGAAGGCTGGGGCATGTTGCACAGGGATAACTCCGTGGTGTTCATCGATAACCGCGACAATCAGCGAGGCCACGGCGCCGGCGGAGACATGATCCTCACCTTCCGCGTCTCTAGATGGTACAAGGTGAGTTCGTTAGCGTGTGATTGAAAATCTCTGGCTCTCGTTTTCATCCTGTTAAGAGTATGTAATGTGACGTATTTTCTTTTGGAGAAGTCAGACTTCTGCCAATATCTAGACGTATTTAGAACACTAAGAACATAGGCAAACACGCTTTGCATCTGAACACCATGAAAAATTGTTTGCTACATTTCTTAATCCTGCCGTTATAGCGTTACGAAGGGAAGATATCTACCTGCAGATGGCTAATGCATTCATGCTGGCTTGACCTTATGGGTTCACCCGCGTGATGTCGTCGTACTACTGGGACCAGTGGTGGGAGACGGGAAAGGATAAGAACGATTGGGTTGGACCTCCTCACGACGGCAGCTTCAACATCATCAGCCCGAGCTTCAACGCTGATGGCAGCTGCGGGAACGGCAGATCTTCAACATGGTGGAGTTCCGTAATGTTGCCCATGGTGAGTTCGAAAATGCAGGGCTTACGGCCGACTTTGAAAATGATGATACACTACATTTTTTTCTGACAAGTACATATAATATATCGCCACTTCTTAAAAAAAAAAAAAAAAAAAAAAAAAAAAAAAAAAAAAAAAAAAACCTGACTCAGACATACATATGTCTTATGAATTTATTTATGAATTGTTTCATAAATCTGTCACTAGGCATTGCGAACTGCCAACAGGTACGGACATGAACGACTGGGGGGGCAACGGCAGCAACCAGATCGCCTTCTGCAGAGGTGACAAGGGCTTCATGGCTATCAATAACAACGGATGGGATCTGAAGGAGACGCTCTAGGTCAGTGACTTCAGCATCATCATGTTAAGCTTCACTTCATAGATTTAGTGCCACAGATTACAAGAATGAAAATAACACGGCAAAACAAATTCCTGATCCGTATATATTTCCAGACTTGCCTCCCTGCGGGTACGTACTGTAACGTCATCTCCGGATCCAAGGACGGAGGCTCCTGTACGGGCAAGAGCGTGACTTTCGGCGGCGACGGAAGAGCCTACATTGAAGGCCTTACAAGTGACTACGACGGCGTTCTTGCTATTCATACTAATGTAAGTCTTCATTAATGATTTTCAGATTCGAAACAAATTAATCTTTATAATGATTATAGAAAAATAGAGGGAATGGGGAAAAACAAAGGAAAATATGACCAATTACATGGCGGAATTTATCAGAAATTAGACTGATTTGTTTCAATGATTGATGTCTCTTTAGAAAAACACTAAGCTCTTTCAATTACTGTATTACCGCCAAATTAAACCACAAATCTTAATCAACCTTTATTGTTACTTATACATTTTTTTGTTGTTGTTGTTTACAGTCCAAGTTACAAAATTCAAGAAAACAAATGAAGAACGAGAGATAGAGGAAAAAAAAGAGATTGACCTTGGAAATTAAACAACAATAGTGGCGGTGATAGAAACTTCCCTTCATTCAAAGGCCAATGCAGCCGCCATGCCTCTGTCGGTGCATGTGAAAGGCCCAACACTCACACAAATGCTAATTTAATGAAAAAACCACTCTGTTCGATTCTGGTTTCAATAAAGATGTTTTTTCTTATGTTCCTTTTTTTACCTTCGTATTTTCGCGAAAGTTTTACTGTTCTTTCCATATACTGTTCTGTAATATTAGCCAATATTACTCACTTTTACTGTCATTTATGATTATGCTATGCTTTTTTGTTTTTTTACGAGATTTTCATATTCTTAATGAAGATGGAATCCAGGTGGATTCCGAAACTGTAGTCTCATTTTCAATTAAATCTAGTTTTACATTGTGAGTTTTATACCATTCTTAATAAAACTTTTTTTTTTTTTTTTTTTGTGTGTGTAGGCCTTTTCCGAAAATCGGACGGTTTTCTTTACGTTACATCAAATGCGCCCAAGCACTGTTGCCTGGGAAAGCAAACGTTGAGTCATGTAACTCAGTCATGTTCTGCCATTCATCTCATCTCATGTTGAAACTAGATGATATGGATGTATTTTACACATTCAAATAACACCT
>NC_061839.1:12802790-12810290 GCF_019202785.1 Penaeus chinensis
CATTAATCTTCGTACATACTACTGGCAGTGATTGGGATGGTATGCGAGAACCGTAATGAGGCGCGTGCGTACTATGTTACTATTAAGTCGTTACTTAGGCACTTATGAGACCTGTCGTCTTCCACGGACTAATGCATCAGACTGACTTCATGAATTAGAACTACTGCTACCCGGTCTGAGTTTGTCACGCTTCTATCTTGTGAATAAGACAGCCCTAGTACAGTACATGCTTTACTGAGTGCCGGGTCCTGATGACGGGTTGACAGGCTGGTGGTGGAAATTAACTGTTAATTAACAAGCAGAGATGGTGAAGATAAAACCCTGTAATTCGGACATTCTATCAGTTAACCATCGCTAACCTCTCAAGTTAGAAAATAAGTATAGTGGTTTTCACTATACGATTGAGTTTTTAATCTGCTGCAAGACCTTTTGTATAAGCAAACGGAAATATAGTAATACCGCCAATGAGCCATGACAGATAAGACAGTTAATTAAGAAGCATTTTTATTAAATAAATGTTCTGATTTATACGAAGTTGAACACTGGCAAATAACTTGATCTCTAGAATTAACGCATCAAAATTTTCTATTAATCCACCGCCAAATTTTCATTTTTCGTTTTCTATTTTCGTGAAAACGGCCTTGAATTCACTGCCAAGAAAGGTTCTAAGCTTCTTCTCTCTGAGTGTGAAAACTAAAAAGGTAGTTAAGAAATTAACGATGCTATCTTTTTTCTATTTCGCAACTTTCAATGGCCTATGTAATAAATTTCAATAATGAAATAGATTAAGTGCAATCTGTATACATGTGGCTGCTTTCCGTCCGTATACGTGTGTGTGAATAGATACACACTTAGATCTGCCTGAAAAAGTAATGAGCGACCGAGCTCAAGAAAAATGGAAATTTATGCATAGTGAGAGGAATTTGAAATACTTTTTCAGTCTATGTATGGTTTAATTTACAGAATCTAATAAATCTCTTTTGATTTGCGTTTGTTTGTCCACATAACCTACGTACTATATGCATGTATATCGATATGTGAAAAGCAGGTATAACATTAAAACAAAATTGGGGAATATATTTGGGAATATATTGTGTGTGTGTGTGTGTGTGTGTGTGTGTGTGTGTGTGTGTGTGTGTGCATACATACTAAACACACACACACACACACATACGCAATATATTCCCCAAATATATTCCCCTAAAATTATGTATATATATACATATATTGATATATGTGTGTATACATACATTCACACATACACACATCCATATTTATATGCATATATATATATATATATATATATATGTATATATATGTGTGTGTGTGTGTGTGTGTGTGTGTGTGTGTATACATATATATATATACATATATATGTATATATATATAAATATATGTGTGTGGGGGGGGGTGTAGGTGTATGTATATGTGTGTGTACGTGTGCGTGTGCGAGTGTATGTATGCGTGTACGTGTGTGTGTGCATGTGCATGTGCGTGTGCGTGTACTTGTGTGTGTGTGTGTGTGTGTGTGTGTGTGTGTGTGTGTGTGTGTGCATGCCTGTTCCTGTGCGTGTGCGTGTGTGTGTGTGGAGAGAGAGAGAGAGAGAGAGAGAGATAGAGAGACAGACAGAGAGACAGACAGACAGACAGACAAACAGACAAACAGACAGACAGACAGACAGAGATTAACAAATAGTCCGCAGTATTAAAACTTACCACAGTACCACGTATGCAAACTCTTCACATGAAAGCAATGATCTACCCCACCCCCCTCCTCCAGCAATGATGACGATACCTGTGCTGACGCTGGTGGTGTTTGTGGCCTTGGCGCATGCGCAGAAAAACCCAAACGTCTTAGAGGACCGCCAGGTAAGAAGAAAAATAATCCATTTACTATATACTTGAGTTGCATCCTTACGTTACAGTTATAGCAAACCCTATATGAAGAACCTTTAATCACCCATACTTTCGTTGATAACACAGTTCCAAGTGCATAGGCTTTAGGGGTCATCTTTTTCATGAACGTACAAATCACATGCAGTGAACAGAGGGTTAATATCTCGCGTACGCGTTTTAGAACATCATAGAAATAACGATCACGATCAAATTTTAAATTACAAATTACTTGTTGCCTTTGTATCGCGCTGCCGAAATTAAGACTAGAAGATGTGAGTCAGATTATTTTATTTTTTCCAATATAAAGACACTTGAACACATTTATGTTTTAGACATAATTGTATATTCATAATGAAATCCCCATGACAAAGACAGGGCATCCTTCATTGACTTTACGTCAAGGTTTCATCATAATATGTAATGATATTGACAGATACTAGCAGGCAATCATTGACCCTGGAAATTCTGTAGCAGAGTTCATTACTTTTATCTTTTTGCTTTCTACATTCTACATTCTTGGGAAACGAGTATTTTTGTACACATGTGAAAATGACGAAAAAATGGATTACCCTTTATGATAGTGATTATATTACAGGTGATGGTCCACCTCTTTGAATGGAAGTGGGTTGACATCGCGAGCGAATGCGAGAGATTTTTGGCGCCTCGTGGTTATGGCGCCGTTCAGGTACCGAAACTTGCTGTGCCTAGATGAATTAGATTTTATTATTGTGAAATATACATTTGAAACAACCTTACTGGATGATTACGTAATTATCATGTAGTATTGTTCCTCTGCCGTAGATATCCCCACCTAATGAATATGTGGAAGTATTCCAAGGACCAGTAAAGCGACCGTGGTGGGAGAGGTACCAGCCAGTCTCGTACAAGATCGCCTCCCGCTCGGGCGACGAGAGAGCCTTCAGGGATATGGTGAATCGCTGCAATAATGTTGGAGTTCGGTAAGGCTCTCTTGCCAAACTTTCCAGTAAAACATTCCCTAATAGATTCAGAATATTTACAAATTGTTTTGAGGATATAGGAGTGCTCCAACACCCGCTCGGAAATCGGGCCTTCCCTATACACCATCACAATGTTCTCCCGCAATATGTACACGTCCCTCAGGATCTACGTGGACGCCGTCATTAATCACATGTCCGGGAGCCACCCAAAGGGCACGGGAACCACAGGTGGCTCTTCGTTCGACTCTAGTACACAGTCATACCCCGGAGTGCCATACACTTCTGCTGATTTCAATGACCCTAATTGCCACACCAACTCTGGCAATATTGAGAACTACCAGGATGCCGAACAGGTGATTTTATTTTTGTATTGTAATATAGTCGATGATCAGCTGACCGTCCCTCTTCAAATGTATCACATATCGTAATTTGCTTTATCGCTCATTAACAAGGTGCGCAACTGCAAACTGGTTGGCCTAAACGACCTACACCAAGGCAGCGAGAGTGTGCGAGACAAAATCGTTGAATACCTGAACAAGCTCATCGGTTGGGGCGTTGCTGGCTTTCGTGTCGACGCCTCTAAACACATGTGGCCGGCAGATCTACAGGTAAGGGGCCAATACAGCTGATTAATTTAATTGTGTGAAATATGTTTATACTCTTTGTACTTTTTTTTTTCATTTTTCTTTTTATCTCCTCAGGAAATTTTTGGTCGCCTTGACAATCTTAGCACAACGTTTTTTCCCGAAGGATCCAGACCCTTTGTACTCCAGGAAGTCATCGATTTCGGTAGGTATTTATCTTATTCTCGATTTTTTGGTTTGCAAAAGCAGACGCAAATAAAAGTAGGATGTGTGTATGGCTTCATAACTAAAGATAATATCAATTGATGTTCAGGTAATGAACCTATCAAAGGAACCGATTACACCAACGCGGGTCGCGTGACGGAATTCCGGTATGGCAAGTTCTTGTGCGAGGATTTCCGAGGCATCAACCAGCTCAAATGGCTCCTGAACCTGCACGAGGCCTGGGACATGCTCGACCGACACAGCGCCGTCGTCTTCATCGATAACCATGACAACCAGCGAGGCCACGGCGCCGGCGGAGACGTTACGATAACTTTCCGTGATCCTAGACGATATAAAGTGAGTTATTGTTGAAATCTTTCATATCTGAACACTTTTTCGCCAAGAAAGTCAGTTGGCCATTAAATTTGTATCAAATGATACTGCAGTGCTTATATTTACACCTTATAACGCTACATAAACTTGTGATCGCAGATGGCCAACGCCTTCATGCTAGCGTGGCCATATGGCTTCACCCGCGTCATGTCCTCGTACCACTGGGACCAGAAGTGGGACGGCGGTCGTGACACCAACGACTGGATGGGTCCGCCCCACGATGCCAACTTCAGCATCACTTCGCCCATCATCAACGTTGACAACAGCTGCGGTGGAGGCTGGGTGTGCGAGCACCGCTGGAGGCAGATCTACAACATGGTGGAGTTCCGTAATGTTGCCCATGGTGAGTCACTACTGCTGTCGGATGCTTCATGCCAGTGCTTAGGGGCACTGGCTCCTGTTCGTATCGATGACGATTATGAGAATTTATTCCCTTTGCAATTATAGTAATGATGATGATAATGATGAAAGTAAAGATTACTACAATTATCATGTGAATAAAATAGTGATGCTGATAATAATAGTAATAAAGATAATTATACAATTATCCCTGTGACAGTACTTTTACGTATAGAGATTTCTTTATAACAGTTGGGATTACAGTAATGTTCTATCACAGGCACAGACATGAACGACTGGTGGGACAACGGCAGCAACCAGATCGCCTTCAGTCGAGGCAACAGGGGCTTCGTGGCCATCAACAACGACGAATACGACCTGAAACAAACGCTGCAGGCATGGCTGGAGAAATAATGTGACATAACTCAAACATACTGCCCTGACACACTGAAGCATAAGATATCTTTAGCTTAGCTGTAAAGTTTTTTTTTTTTTTTTTTTTTTTTTAATGTAATATCAATGGTCTTACTAAAACCATATATAAATTGCTGCCACCAAAGACTCGGGTATGTTACAATCCAACAAAGGTAAATGGACCAACCTTGTGAGCGGCTGGGCCATAGACGGGCGAAGGTTTGCTAGCTGCATAATTTTCTTTATCAAGTAAAGAGAAAGGGACACCTTAGTACAAGGAGCTATCTGATAACGAAAAAAGTGTAATGTAAAATAGAAAAGGGCTGCTCTCCTTGCTTGGTAGATTTATTGGTTTACATTGGCGAGGAGGACTGAGAAGGCGTTGTATTTATAGGGGACTAAGTCAAAAAAGGTAAGAGATAATACCAAAGGTAGAACATTCGCGCAAACGAATTTGCCTCAAAACAAAGATGCGAGTCCCGGCGAATCTTGCCTTTGCAGATCTCAGTGAACTGAAGCCACGGTCTATACCGTGAAGCTATATCTGGTATTCATATCGAAGAATACTTCTCCGTTTGTATTACAGATGTAAGACTAAAAAAAAGGTAATTTCTAAAAGTTGCGAGCTGAATTACTGACATTTCCCCATCCGTTCCCCAGACGCGCCTTCCTGCTGGTACGTACTGTGACGTTATATCTGGCAATAAACAGGGAGAGTCGTGTACGGGCAAAACTCTTACTGTGGGACCTGACGGCCGCGCCTACGTAGAAGTCCTTACCACTGCCTATGATGGAGTCCTCGCTATTCATATCAACGTGTGTATATTTCCCCTATCCCAGTTCCTTTCTTCTCACCCCCCCCCCCCCTCTCTCTATCTATCTATCTATCTATCTTGATGCCAGTCAAGGCCCTGTTAGAATCTTCATATTTTGGACGTTCTGTTATGTTCTATTTTTTAACTCCAATTCTAAAACCTGACATTTTTTTTCAGTCCAAAGTATCTGACGACGTGAGCAGACACGACCATCCGCTTTTCTACAACCAAACGATCCTGACCGTCGACCAAGAGAAAGTCCTCAGGTTGGTGGGCGTGGAGCTGGCGGCCCGAACCATGGCGGGATGCGACTGGAGGAAGTACGGTCAGATCCTGAAGCTCCTGCTCGAAGAAGCGAGTCTCCCAACATTCACAATCCCCGATGTGGTGTTTGCGCTACTCTCCGAAGACAGCAAGCGAGAACCCAATTCGCAGAATGGTGGCCCTGGGGGTACTAACTGTCCTACTGACAGGTGTTAATCCATCTCCTAATAGGTACCAAATACACGATATATGTTTTCTCACTTCACCTTGTTTTTTATACTATGATAAATTCTATTACCTGTGATAGTATGAAAGGCATTAGGTTTTCTACTGACATGCTCAGCAGATAGGACTGCTACCGTACCAGTTATCCAGCACACCGTATAAGCAATGTGAAAATAAAGGCAAATATGACAAGTAATACACATGAGATCGGATGCTTTCCTGAACAATGATTAGCACTGATCAGCAGAGAAATGAACGTAAAACAAAGATATTCGGGAAAATGTGGTACATTAATGTGTAAAGTTATTAGAAGATTGGTGTATGTGGTACAAAAGCGCTAAGCATTTTCATCAGCCGTGTAAAAAGATAAATCAATTCATAAAAATGACATGCAAAATATATACTGTCTATCTGTAATTTTAGTACATCTGTACATAGTGATGTTATATAAGATTGGCATGATAAGTACTCGACATTTATGAAGCTGTATGTATATTTTTTTTCTTAAACATATTACTATAAACAACTTGTTTGTATCGCACTGAAGAACATATGATTCCCGTTGCTGTGCGTATTATTCTAGGTTTAAAAAGAAGAGCGATGTATTTTACCATTAAATGAAATTCTATTTTCAGTATATCTTTACCTCTTTGCATTATACGAATACTTCATTTGAAAAATGTAGATCGTGATTGCGAGAAACGGAATACACGCACACACTCATACATACATATATATATATAAATATATATATATATATATATATATATATATATATGTGTGTGTGTGTGTGTGTATACATATATATATATGTAAAAATATATAATATGTATGTATGTATACATATATACATATATATGTATACCCATATATATTACATACGTATACATATGTATGTGTGTATATATATATATATATATATATATATATATATATATATATCATATACGTATACAATATATATATATATATAAATATATATGTATACATACACACACACACATATATATACACATGTGTGTATATATGTATATATATACATATATATACATACATATATATGTGTTTATATTTATACACACATATATATATACACAAACACGTGTGTGTGTGTGTGTGTGTGTGTGTGTGTGTGTGTGTGTGTGTGTGTATTATATTTAAATATAAATATAAATATATATCATCATCAGCCTGAATCAATCCACTGCAGGACATAGGCCTATCCCAATCCTTTCCAACTTTGTCTGTCTTGCGTTTTTTATATCCAGTCTTGGCCCCGAAATTTCGTTATTTTTCGTCACGCCATCTTGTCATTGGTCTGGCTCTTGTCCTCTTTTATGTTATATATAGCCCATTTTGTTACTTTCTTTGTCCATTTGTCGTCCTCTCTCCGGCATATATGACCTG
>NC_061839.1:12815290-12817790 GCF_019202785.1 Penaeus chinensis
AGTTGCTAAATAAATCCAAAAGTGTCTTACAACTGTTGTGAAACCATTATGAGACATGATTTCATACTCACGTCTAGACCAAGATACTTTATTGAGGAACAGATTATCTGTAAAGTCGCTCACCACTCGAGCAACCAATCCAAATTTGCTTTGCAATGGGTGCTTGAGAGTTCTGTATTTCCCACAGGATATGGGAAATATAATACAAGATGTGAACAACACAACTCATTATCTGTTGGACATGACCTACTGTGTACAGTGAAAATACAAATGCTAGGCTTATGATGGCACCAAGCTACCTAAGTCAATACAGCTGTGTGAAAAGCAATTTTTTTCTGACAGCAATATGTTATATAAATATGTGTGTGTGTGTGTGTGTGTGTGTGTGTGTGTGTGTGTGTGTGTGTGTGTGTGTGTGTGTGTGTGTGTGTGTGTGTGTGTGTGTGTGTGTGTGTGTGTGTGTGTGTGTGTGTGTATGTGTGTGTGTGTGTGTGTGTGTGTGTGTGTGTGTGTGTGTGTGTGTGTGTGTGTGTGTGTGTGTGTGTGTGTGTGTGTGTGTGTGTGTGTGTGTGTGTGTGTGTGTGTGTGTCTGTCTGTCCATCAGATTTTTTTTTTTATTATTAGCATATCAATATTTGGAGAGATATTATATATTCTATACATTAGTTTAAAACACATTTTTGAGTGCTTATACAGCATATATATATCATGTTATGAAATGGCTGGACTTGCCACTGTGTAGTAGTTTGGGTGTTACAGCCACTCATTCCTGAGCTAACTGCAGGAGGGTAGAGCTGTCACTGACCACAAGGCATAATGTATCTGGTAGGAAGAGAGAACATTTTAACAGAATTCCTTCAAAGTCTGGGAAAGGATGAGGGCTATATGTAAACAGTGTAAACTTGAGGTACAAGAAATAGTACAAGAATGAAATCTTAGAGAAAAATGTCAGCAGCTAAAAACTGAATTATCAGAAGATTTTGATGATCCAGGTAAGACTTGAAATCTTGACTCCATAGGTGCCTCAAAGTAGTGTTGCAACTCTAGCATTACAGAAAGAATGTCAAACTGCTGCCACACGTTTCTCAAAGCGAAAAGCAGCAACTTTGGACGCATTTGCTACAAAGACAACTTCTTATGAAAAAACAAACCTTAATGAAGAAGACACTAAGATGGTCTTTGCAACCAACTCTTCATTTAGATTGGTAGAACATCCTCAGTTTTGTAAAATGGTTGGGAAGTTGAGGCCAGATACACTCCTCCAACAGGAAAAGCAATGGTAGACAAATTCCTACTCATGATATATGAATAAGAATAAGCAGAGTAGGCCACGGAGCTGAAGGATGAGACTGTATGTCCGTCTTTAGATGGATGGTTTAACATTCACAACATGTGTTACTGTGACAACCTCAAATGGCCATATATATCTAGTGGATAGAATAGACACAAGTGGCCAGGCTCATACAGTTGAATATCTAGAAGAGCTCTCAAAATCAGCAATGCAGAAGTGAAAAGAACTTAGTTGCCGTGTTGGTAGCGTTGTGACAGATAACGCTGGAATAAGGAAACTGTTAGAACAGGGAAATGAACAGAAGCTGGCAAAATTAAAGACCATGAGGTTCATATAGTAAAATATTTTAGAAACAATCAATATGCTTCTGCAAGATACCACCAGGAAGTTGGGCAGCATCTTGTTATGCCTCAAGACACAAGATGGAATACTATGTGTAACTTCCTGAAGATATACATAAAGAACTGGCCAGCTATCATGAAAATTTGTGAAGTTGATAGGAAGCAGATTGATGTCAGAGTTAGAGAGGTGTTTAACGTAACATTGAAGTGGTCAGCAGAGCACCTACTTGTACAACTAGAATCAATTGCTGTGGCTTTAGACAAAGTACAGTGATAAATATACAACTGCTGAAGCAGTGAACATATAGAAAAAGGTAATCACTGCTGTAAAAAAACAGGTTTGGCCAAGTCATGACACAAGCTTATCTTCTTTCGAACCTGATTCATGCTTACTTTCAAGGAAAACTGCTGAGTGCAAAAGTGAATAGTGCAATGAACTATGCCAATAAAAAAAAATTCCCTCACTTGCCCCAGTCATCATGAAATTTCAAGATAAATTGCTCCCTTTCAATGTAATTAAGTTTAGTGATTCTGTGACCAAGTGTATGTCATCTGTTGAATGGTGGAGGTCACATTCAAATGTGTTGGATAGTGATGTAATTTCAGGAGCACAACTTCTGTCTGCAGAGTTTTTTCAAGCTATGGTATATTACATTCAAAACTAAGAAACCGGCTGATGATAGAAAATGCAGGATAACTAGTGTTTTTGCTTAAAATCATGGATGCACACAAAATAGATGTATTTGATGATATTAATGGTGAGGATATATATCAGTTATTATTGAATTGAGGGTTATAGAACTTCTAGTAACTCTTGCAGGTTGATAAAAATCAGGCAAAAACTTGTAGAGGGGATGTGGATTATCAG